>NW_027271331.1:692500-977045 GCF_040938485.1 Diadema antillarum
AATCCTCTTTAATATTTTTCCTGATTTTTTTGGTTTTGTTTTTGCATATGTTCAGTATATGATTACCTTTACTTTTTTTTTAACAGATGTCTGGTTGATATCAAAGTTAGACTTGAACAACCATTTCTTTGGGCGAAATTCTTCTTTACATGAATTGCACATATCTGACTCATCAGAATAGACACATACCATCACACAGTGATTGTGCTGATCGCCATTCGTTAAAGTAGCTGATATATGGAGATATATAGACAGATAGATGAATAAACTGATAGATGGGTAGACTAGATTGATAGTCTAAGACTGATGTATAACAAAATCTACTTAATGATTCATATAAAATTATACACAACAAGAAAAGAATACAAAAGCTACAGGCCACACTTTAGCCAATGTCTTTGCTCTTCAACAACAAAAATTTGCCATCTACACAAGCGTTAATAAACCAAAGAAAAAAAGCAAACCACAAAAACAAATGGAGCTTAAAGCATATACCCTCCAACTCATGCATAGACACTTGTTATTCCACACTACACACTGCTTCTACACAATAGAATAATTGTCACTTATATATAAAGGAAGATATTGGATCACAACTTTGCTTTATGCATGGGGCATAAGACCTGCATACTTATGTTTATCACTTTTGGCAACTGTCAAACCCTGTACATCCATTTAAACATTTACAGGAAAAATATGATTACATCTCTAATTTAGATTTTTTTTTTCAAAGAAAAAATGCCACAAAATTCAACCACCATACAATGACATTCATTTCAAAATGAACAAAAGAATAAATCCAAGCCATCACATTGTGTATGCATGGATGCCAAATGCAAAAAAAAACAAACAAACAAAAAAACAAACAAAAAACATATCAGCAACTGTGATATTACCTGTGCCAATTACGCAGGTCTACACAATCCGTGAAAATGTGGAATTTGTGCTGGGGAAAAATTGGAAGAATTCGCAGCAAGACCTGGAATATTTTCATCTAAATACTGCTTCATAACCGCAACTATGCTATTACATATACTTCATAAAGATCATCGAATGACAGCAGAATCCAAACTCAGGCTTGATCATTCAAGCGTAGACAAAATGTGTACATTTCCCGATGTTTTTTTGTACAATTTAAGTATGCAGATACGCATGTTTGCATCTGTTGAACTTAGACACTAGATCTGTCACTGCTTTGCTCTGAGTATCTTCTTTTTTTTTTGACACAGAAACTTTACAATGACGTTCTATATACACATGAGGGCAGGGCATTATTTGATCTGCATAACAGCTTATGATATCATATTATGATATGATACAATACGAACTGATTAATGCCATCTTATTTGTGGAGAGCTACAACCAAACAATACAACACAAAGAAAAGCACAAACCAATTTATTAATGCGCACTCTCCCCGCAAAAACAATTCCTACTTTATATAATTTTCATCTATTCATTGTTTGTACATAGCAGGGCTGAAACCACATATCAACTATTATATGTTACCAAGACAAATATTTAAAACTGAGCAGCAAAAAACAAACAAACAAACAAAAACAAAATAAAACAACAACATAAATCATTATCAAACAAGAAGGAAACTGAAAAACAAGAAAGGAATGATGGTTGCAGTGACTTTCACACCAAAGTCTGATCCTCTGAACACTTAGGCCCGAATTCACAAAGGTGGCTTCGCTCGAAACCATGGTTTCAAACCTCAGATTTGAAACCATGGTTTGAACCTGCGATTCACAAAGGTGGTTTCGGCAGAAACCATGGTTTCTCCGCAGTCCTCTACGTCACGATTTTGAGTCCACCGTTTGTGAACCACAGACTCGAAATCACGGTTTCTAAAAACCATGGTTTCTAGAAACCGTAGTTTCACGGGCAGTAATGTACTATCAGCCGGAAAGGGTCATAATACCGCAAACTTATAATGATTTATTCTCTTTGTTAGACCTCTTACAATTGCATCACACTTTATGAGTTATAAACCTTGTTTATGTCTGTAATGCAAAAATTTTCTGCAATGGGCAAGAGAGAGAAAGAAATGATGTACGTCTCAGGTCACTGGTATCAGCTTCTATCTGAGCATTTGAGTGATACTCCTCAAAAGGAGATACATGTATGGCAGTTGGATAAGTTTTCAGCAAATATATCATAATCCCTGCTGATCATAGTAGATCATCATCTCTGCACTGTAATGATATGGGAAGACTGGAAGGAAAGGATTAAGACCATAGTATGAGCAAAAACAATTTTTCTGGGTTTCTTTCCCTCTTCTTTGTTGTCGTTGACGATGATCTCCTCATGAGCTGATGATCGTTTGACACCTCAAAACATACCGAACTCTAACCTTAATATGAGTGACAAGAACCAAATGTCCAAGCTAATGATGTTATCTGATCTGATGCACACATGTAGGCATGTACAGTTCTGTACCTTCAAATAAGAACACTATTCATATGCAAGATCCTTGGTTCAGCGTGGAATGTTCAGCACGGAATGTCCAACCATAGAGATACATGACGCATAGAGGGTGGACTGCATCAAATCGCTGTGCCATCGTGGAATGCTGGAGGCTACCATTGAGAAAGCTGGGTGAACCATTACTTCAGAACCACTTTGTACATAAAAATAAATGAACAGAAATATTGACATGAGAATCAACATTTACACCTCATGAAAAAGAAAGAAAGAAAAGAAAGCAAGTCAGTCTTGTGAATAATATGTTGCTGCACTAAGTAATAAATTTGTATGCTTGTAAACTGATGAATCAATTAGGAATGTGAGGTTTCACACTGCATTACCAACATAGCATCAAAGGGAACATACAGGCAATCTCTGGGCCCACTTGGGTATTAAATGCAGACCGTGTCCACACACACACAGCCACAGCCTATTTAAGGCAGCATTTTGTGATTCAATATCAGGTACTCTAACTGGTCTAGCGTGATCCTGTATGAGTTCCTACACATCTCAGAAAGCATGCTCACAGCAATAAATTTGATTAGTGCCATGAAAAAAAAAACAACAAACAAACAAACAGGAGAAAGAACTTCAAAACGATACAAGCACAATGTGCCAAATGAGCAGACACGCTTACATATACAGTTGTATACCGTATAACTATGCTATACCTTGTCTACAATTATGATATGAAGTATCATAGCTATATATCAAAGACAAAAATAATACAATTCAACAATATCTCAGGCTGGGAATAATTCTTCTTTGACTGATAATCTTATATTACAGAATAGCTTAGAGGGATACACATAACTATACTTTAAATAAGAAAGTTAAAAACTTCCAAATACGGTAATATGGTGAAGCTAGATATCGCATAAAAAAACAGAGTAACTCAAGCATGTTTTGAGTTGTTTCCAACAAACTCCAACAACTTTTTTTTTCTTTCTTACATTGTGAATACCAACCCTGGTTTAAAAATATGTCGGAAGACCTTGGAAAGTGACAAGAGATTGTCAAAAAATGTTTCCATCTTAATCTTTTAAATGCATCTTCTATCTTTTTTCCCCTCTCTCTCACTTGTAAAAATTCACAAAGTGAGAATAGTAAACAATTTATAATCAATACTAAAACAGATGATGGGACAAATTATCAATCAAGAGATGACCTGGATGTAACTTTCTTCTGAGGCACTATTACAGAAGATGGAATTCACTTCCAAATCACCAAAATACAATATTTTTTGTCTCATCATTGAAGTTCAATGAGCCAAGTGCAAAGTAGAAATATTTGCAGGTTCGCAATCCATAGAGCTTATACGCTCCTACGACAAGAGCATCGCTCGAGCTCACTGAGAATTCGGCAGTCCGTTCTGATTGCATCTGCCTAAAGAGTACTATCAAATGCCAAAAGTACTTTATATCTCGATTGTAACTACAAGTATCTCTTGGACAAATAAACTCTAAATTTCCTGAAGTGTCTTATTAAGTACATTCTAACCAATCCTATTGCAAGACTTGTAGCACATGGGGAAAGGGTAATGATGAATATGGTTAGTCAGCATGGGAAAAGAGCCTCTCACCACCATACCTTGTGTGACTTGTGTATGAAGAGAGAAATAGTACCCAGTGAAATACCATGATTTTACCTTGTTTACCACTAAGGTAAGGGCAAGTAAGACAGTACAGAAGTGTTTTTAAACTGACGCAATTGTTGACTCACGGTGACCATGCACACTGTATACCAGTGAAGGGAGATTTACAATAACTGACCGGTCACTTCAACATAACGACCCACAAAGAGAACTCTCTGTTTCAGGTTTTTTCCCCCTTCTTTTTCCTTTCTTTCTTTCTTCTGTTGAACTAAACATGGACAGGGAAGTCATCTGTGAGGTTACATAACATGTGATACTGAAGAATTGTGAAAAACTGATGTTAGCTACAGACATAATTTCAGCCCTAATGGGCCAAGTGCAAAGTAGAAATATTAGCAGCTGCACCACAGAGAGAGCTTATACGTTCCTACGACAAGAGCATCCCTTGAGTCCACTGACAATTCAGCAGTCTGATCTGATTGCATCTGCCGAAAGAGTACTATCAAATGCCAAAAGTACTTTCAATCTCGATTGTAACTTCAAGTATCTCTTGGACAAACAAACTCTAAATTTCATCAAGTGTCTTGTTACTACATTCTAACCAATCCTATTGCAAGACTTGTAGCACGTGGGGAAAGGGTAATGATGAATATGGTTTAATAGTCAGCATGGAAAAAGAGCCTCTCACCACCATTCCTGTATGACTTGTGTATGAAGAGAGAGATAGTAACCAGTGTGTAATAGAATGATGATTTTACCTTGTTTACAACCAATGTAAGGGCAAGCATTAACCCGTTGAAGACTAGTCCCGAGTATACTTGGGTGAGCGTCTATGGAAAATGCATGTTGGAGCAAAATCAGCCCATCCTAAACAGTTTGAAGACAGTACAGAAGTGTTCTTGATACAATTGCTGACTCACGATGATCATGCACGCTGTATACCAGTACAGGGAATTCTAAAAGATATGTGACCAGTCACTACGACATTGTTGAACATAATATGGATAAGGAGGTCATATAAAAAGTATGGCATATGCCATGTGGAACTGCAAAACTTTGACACAAATTGATGTTGGCGATAGTCTTGTTTTCAGCCCCATTCACCACGGACAGCCGGGGAATATCTTCACTGTAAGTGTTGAACGACACATGGATAGTTACAAACATGTGGAACTTTTGAGATAATTGATGTTGGCAATAGTCTTGTTTTCAGCCCGATTCACCATGGATAGCCAGGAATATCTTCACTACAAGTGTTTAACACAACACAGATAGGAAAGTCATATGCAAACTTATTACGTAACATGTACTGTAAGACAAATTGATGTTAGCAATAAACTTGTATTCAGCCCAATTTAACATGGACAGCTAGAGAATATCTATATAACTGCAAGTCTTGAACGCAACACAGTTGGGGCAATCATATGCAAAGTTACAAACATGTGGAATCGTGTGACAAATGATGTTAGCTGTGGTCTTTTTTTCAGCTCCATTTACAAGGACAGCCAGAAAATATCTTGAGTGCAAGTGATCTACAGTAGAGAACGCAACATTCCCCGTCACAAAAGCCCAACAGCAAGCAGTTGCTGTCACACCACAAAGTCCTCACAGAGGCCCCAGCGGGCCATAGCTTGACAGTTCATGACCCAAATAAGTACTGATGCATTCGACTCTTGTCAAATTACCACTTACGACACCATGTAAGACGGTAATGGTACTTTTGAGGAAATAACCTGAGAGGGTGAGATTTTAGGTCTCTGTACTGATGTCTGAAGAAATCCAAATTCCAAGGATGCTATATTTTCTTAGGGCAAAGGTCAGCCACAGCAGAAATGCACACACTTGTGTGCGCTGCTTGTGTAGTTTATGCAAACTGTAACATGCAAATTATTGTTAGGATGGAATATTTTGTGTTTTGCACATTTTGCACTCTACGATGCCATCAACTGTCTTACTTACTGTGTTTTGTTGGCATGAATTTGTACTCTCACTAACAGAGTATTGACATATGGTGAGATTAAAAAACACACAAAAAGATTTACTGGATAACTCAAGCACAAGAAGTTAAACACCACAAAACTTCCTCAAAACTTCCTCAAATTCCTCAATTGTTGTCCAGTTTTTACATTTCTGGAAGGGAATTTTTTCTTCAGCATCGTGTCACCACAAATGAACTAAAGTTTGTCCACAACACTTCACCTGCTCAAAATCTTTCATATTATTCAGATGAAAGTTGTCTCTTCAGAATGATAACCTGCATAGAGTCACATACAAATCCAACGCAAGGTTTTTCCCTAGCGCAGTTACTATTAAAATGAAATATCGATGGAATGGATACCGGTACAAAGAATATCGCAGAAAGCTTGAGATACTGTAAGAAAATATTGTCTCTGTGTAAAAAAAGTTCTTTCCCGTAACTATTACGTAAGTTTCCCCCCTACACAAAATCTGATTAAACAGAATAATTGATTCACCCTCCATACAATGAATCATTCCACAAGACATTATGTTAGTACATAAAATTCTCCCCATCGCCACATCTTTCTATTCTAGGGTTATCGTATAAACATGAATGAATACAACTTCAAAAGACAAGTCTTTTAAAACCATCACTTAGGCTCACTTTTAAAGAGGAGAGAATTTATCTCTCAAAAAAGACAACACACAAAGATTTTGTCAATAGTTGTACAGTCCACCTGCCAGACAAAATGTCACTGGTCAAGCAGGCAGCCATCAACTGGACGGTCATCAAGATGGACAATCTTGTCTCCAATCAAACTGTCCATTAGTAAGTGACTTGCCAGCAAAAGTGCTAGCAAAGTGAAAGCAGTAAAACAAATGAGAAATACGAGAAAGAGAGAGAATTGTCAAGGAAGTAATCTAACTTCATCATGACAATTTTCATTGTTATATATTCATACTTGCTTTCCCGGCATTTTATCTCCAACCCAGGTGCACAAATACATGTACAGCAAAATATACTGTTTACGTTTTTTCTAAAGATTTTTCTTAGCCAACTTTCAAATACAGCGTATCTGGATGGATATGGCTCCAAGAAAGTCGGTCATTATCGAAAGGGTGTACCTGCCTACTCTGCAGCCCCATAAATAGGAACAAATGGAAGTGTAACTTTGTGGAAATAGGACTTGTCATCTATTTCCCACGCTTCGCTATTAACAGATGGTGATATGCATAGGAACACACCGATCGACATGGCTATATCATTCCTGAAAAAATAGAAATTTTCCTCCAAAATTTGGAGTGAAGTTGGCAGGTATGAAAGGGGCATTTGCAAGGTTTCTGCGTTTAAAATATCACTAAGCTGTTGGTAATTCCACATGAAATTACGAACAATGCCATCAACATCTGCGAGGTATACTAGTCCAAACTTTTTACCATTCAAAAGAAAGATGTCTTGCGCTCGCTAACAAAAAGGCTGCACATATTTTCCTGTACACTCCCCGCATTTTATCCATCTGCACAGTTCTGAGAAAGACCACATCGCACACAGAAGCAAGCTGACACTTTTTTTTTTTGACAAGTTGCTGTCACCAAGGTCCAATGAAACTCCAAACCGCTGCGACAGATGTTCCTCAAACATGGATTTTGCTTCTTCGTTGTAATTTTAAAGTTGTTAATGCCATCTGTGATCAACGAGGTTCCTTCCTCTGGTCTAGGCCCGAGGGACTCAACCTCTTGACCTCCTACGTCTTCATGCTCATTGCGACGAAGCTGGCCTCGACATGTGGGCCCTCCTCCCTCACCTCCTTTAGGTTGCGCTCCTTGCGCCTCGCAAAGATGAAGATGTAGATGGGAAGACTCAGCGTCAGCAAGTTGAATACAATGAAGCAAATGTTGAGCTGGACGAAGGAAAGGAAGATTTTTTGGAAAAAAAAAGATAATGATGACATGATACGAGGTGGCCAGCATATACAACATTCAACAAAACTCTAGGAGGTCCTAACAAATGTGGGACCCCTCCTTTTATTCGGACCACTTTTTTTGCTTTATATTAGGATATCGCAGCAATTTCCAAACCAATTTTCATCAAGCAAACTTTTGATTCCTCTTAGAATGCTGTATGCCCTCTAATATTTCATAGGAGTTGTTTCTAATTATCTCACAAAAAGTTAAAACTTGAATCCTCAATCTCAACCAAAATCATACCATCCCTTTTAGGGTCAACAAATGAGAGTTTAGGCTCAACATTGCACATATGCAATGCCATATCACCAACAGTAAATTGGTGTAACAAAAAAAAAATCAAGCCAACTTTGGCAGTCGTTCAAGCTGCAGTTATGATTTTGCCTCATTACATGTGGCCATCAACTGATTCCGATCTCAGAGGAAAATAACATGTTGGCCCTGTATATTTTAATACAAGGTCTAATGATCAGTTATGCAGTACCAAAACAATCTCTGGTGACAAGGTTTTTCCCTTTTTTTAAAATTATTTCCTTTTAGTTACATGAAAGATAGGCTCAGACACAAAAATAGCATTTATCTTGGCAAAGGTCTGCATCATCACTGTCATAATGTTTTGCCTAAAGGAAGTACAAAAAAATGTGTGGGAAGGGGGGAGGGGGTGTTCAGAGGAATTGCCAAAGTGAACAAATTACTGCATATATATATGTCATATATTTTGCGAGTCTAAATTTTCACAAATCAAGAATTCCCGATGATTTTGCGAGTGGTTAAATTCGGGATCATGGAGTCCTGTACTGAACAGAGAAATGTAAATGCATATGTCACATCCACATCGCGATCAGAGTCAATATTTTCGCGTGTCTTTAATTCCGCGAATAGCACTTGACTTGCGAAAGTCAAGAAAATAACAACCTCGCGAAATATTCAATGTATACAGTAGATTATTCTTCTCTTTCTCATAAAAAGATAGAAGAATTATCACAGGGTCAATTGTGACATGAGACATTAACCTACACAAGTCATAACATTCTTTATGGGGGAGGGGGAGATAAAAGTATGTTCTTGTTTTTCTTTTTTGTTCAAACACGAGAGTCATGTTGAAAAACAGATGTTTTACGCAAGGTAAGATATAAAAATTGTTAATATGTGTTCTGTTTATGCAGCCCTGTTTATAACATCAGGAACAGGTGGTCTGTGGGCCACCGATACTCACAATGAATGGATCGCCATGCAGCACGTTCTGCAGAATGCTGAAGATGGGGTACTGGAGGAGGCCAAAGATGCCGGCAAACGACCCCATGACCCCAAACAGGGTGCCGAAGAACTCCTGGGGGAACCTGTCAGGGCACGGGAAGATTTGAAAAAAGGACTTTTACATACGTACATGACCGAAATCACTTCAAGCCTACTTATCACGATGGATGGATTACCACTGCCTTCATCTTCATGGTCATTTACCTGAGGTCTTTAATAGTGATGAGCTAATCTATCAGTCGGCTCCTATCATACTTCAATACTTGGGTATCCAAGTTTGCGGGCATTAATTGTTGCCATGTTGTCAGGAGCAACTTTCTGCATTTAAGGTCTGCAAGAAGTTTGAAATAAGGTAAACCAGTTTTATCATAGAACTCACTGCGTGCACATCTCCGCGGAGTGTTAGGAAAAATTAAACCGTGTCATGTGACAAAGGGAGAGTAGAAAGAGAGAAGCCTGTTTTGTGTTTGTTTTGTTTTTTTCAAAATGTTTGTGTAATGTGAAAGGAAATGGAAAAATCGTCTTCTGAAGAGGCAAGATTTTCTTTCTTTTATTGGGGGGGGGGGGGGGGGAACAGATGTGTGAATCACTTACATTAAAAAGGCACAGTAGACCTGAGTAGACAAGACAACGAATCTCAAAATCTTTAAAGGACAAGTTCACCTTCATAGACATGTGGGTTGAGTGAATGCAGCAATATTAGTAGAACACATCAGTGAGAGTTTGAGCAAAATCGGACAATCCGTTCAAAAGTTATGAATTTTTGAAGTTTCTGCTCAGTCATGGCTGGATGAGAAGACTACTATAGCTTGTGATGTCATATGAGTACTACTATATAAAGAAAGTATAAAGAAAATTGAAGATATTCTCACTTTTCTCACATAATAAAAGAGCACTCGACTTCTCTCTTTCAGAAGTCAGGGGGAATAATATTACCCCTAACATAAGTCAGTAACAAGTCGAGGAAGTGTGCACTTTATTCAAAAAGTCAAGTTTTGTGAAATTCTCTTTTTATTTTCCTTATATCGTTGTACGCATGTGACATCATACACTGTAGTAGTCTTCTCCCACAGCAGTGATTGCACAGATATTTTAAAAATTCATAACTTTTGAACGGATTGTCGGATTTTCCCCAAACTTTCACTGATGTGTTCAACTAACATTGTTGCCTTCACTCAATTCACATGTATATGAAGGTGAACTTGTCCTTTAATTTCAGAAGAGCTAAAGACCTTTTTCATTTCTGCAACATTTTTTTTTGCAAAATAACATCAAGGTTGACATCAAATAATGCTGAAACATCATTTTGGATTACATCAATAATAGCAATGGTTAAAACTCATATCAGTAGTTTTGATTATCAAAATTGAGTTAGGAGGTTTTTGAATACGTATGCCAATTGAGATACGAGGTCTAGTCACCCCAGGGACAACAATACGCTGCTCTATGGTCATCCCCTGAGACACCACACCACACCACGTCGACGCAACTTACATGATGGGGATGACCGCCACCGAGAGGCCGTAGAGAAATGACCGGATGACCACCTGAATCAGAAAGGTCAGGTACTGAAGCTCCAGCTTCGGGATAACGATGCAGACGGAGAAGACAGTGAAGAGGATTGTAGTCAGGGACAGCGGCATGATGGCGTCCTGCAGGTCGGCGTACGGACTGCGCTTGTCAACTTAAGAGCAAAAAGGACATACAAGTAAGGATGGGGTGAGGTAATATCTGTAGTTTAAGTTCACTTTGCTTGATAATATCTATCTTTTCATTATTGAAGCACCATGAGCACTAAAAGGTGGACCTGTGCGCTATACAAGTAGCCACTATTATCATTATTAGTAATAGAATTATCATAATCTTTGCTCAATAATGTAAAGTCTTCATGTATGGAAGTTAAAACAGCACATATTGGACTTTTAAATTCATGAAATTCTTCTGTCGAGATGTTTTTCATTGCAACTGATTGGACTTTTATTGTAAAATCTTAACCAGCAGAGAGCCTTTGGTGAAGCATTGGGTATTTGTTCATACATCATCATTTCAAAACAAAAACAAATTCCCTTCATTCTTTTTGCCTAACTGGAGGTTAAAGAATTATGAATAAGACCAAATGGGAATGACCAAGAAGTAAGGCATTGAGTATTTATAAAGAAAAATCATCTTTTCACTGTCATGAAATGGCCTCAGCTCAGTAGTTGTGCCACAACATGGTAAAGTAGTACGAATGGCAGTTCAAATCCAAGACTAGTTCCTTCTTTTTCACTTGGTGTACATATCAATACATATCAAGCATACAATCTCATTCAGGTATAATAACAGCAAAACCTCTGTAACCACACCCTCTCCACAAAATCAAATTCCCTTCATTCTTATTCTTACCTTACTGGAGGCCAATGAATTTTGAATGAGATCAAGAGGGAATGAAAGAGAGGCGAGGCATTGGGCATTAAAGGGAGAGTACAGTATTGGTGGAGATGAAAATTGGGCTTTTATTTTTTTGCGAGATACCAAGAAAACACTTATGAAACAGTACAGAACATACCATTTTAAGAGGAATTCAAAGTTTATTTGATAAAAATCAGGTTTGGAATAGCTGAAACATCCAAAAACAAAGTAAAAACAAACAATCGTAATAAAATGTGGGTCCCACACTTAATTAGGATCACTCTGTTTTGGCTATCTCGGCCATTTCAAAACCATTTTTCATCAAATAAACATTGAATCCCTCTTGGAATTACATGTTCTTTAATATTTCATAAGAGGTTTCTCACTATCTCACCAAAAAATGATAAAAACCTGAAGTTAAGTCTCCACCAAAACTATACGATCCCTTTAATATTCAAAACATCATCGTGTCACTGCCATGAACTGGCTTCTGCTCAGTGGTAGTACCGCCACCTGGTAGGCAGCAGGTGACACTGGCTCAGAACCTGCTGCACACTATTTCCTTATTTTTCACTCCGTGTTCAGAATAACACAGATCAAGCACACAATCTCATTCACTAAGAGTAGCAGTCAAAAAAAAAAAAAGACAGCAACAAAACAAAGCATAATAAATGAAAGCCTCTGTACTTCAGCCTTGTGCTGCCATGTTTGATCAAATTCAGACAGGAACTTGTTGGGTAGCCATGCTGTAAAGCCCAGTTATACTTAAGCTTTTTACCAGTTAAATGATCTTCCGATGGATACTCCTCAGATTGTTGCATAAGTCCCGACTGACAGACAGACTGACAAAACAGACAACGTTGGAATGGCAAGGAGAGTAGGAACCCCCCAAATGTAAGAAATCACTCACCGTTTTTCTTGACACACCATCCCCGGGTCATCTTGTTGCGATCCAGGAGGAGTCCTCCCAACGGAGCTACGACGAAGCCGCAGAATTGGATGATGGAGAAGATGTTGGTGTAGTGACTCACTGCCGGATGGAAGGTGGGGGATAACAAGACGAGGACTCCAGTGAATATTACTCACACAGAATGACAAGCATGGGACTAGGCAAAAATTACTTAAAATCTTTGATTTTTTTTTTTTAAATAAAAAATAAGTGGATGCCTGGCCACAGCTCAGTGGGCAACAACAACAACAACAGACATACTCAGTACCATCACTGTAATTGGAATTGTATGTTTTTGTATAATCCTTCCATTTTTTGAGCGCATAGGGACATATCACCATGTTTTATGCGCTATAAGAGCACTGTCAATTATTATTATCATCATTATATTTTGTATGTACACATTAAAACCTCTCGGGACCACCTTCCTAAAATCCTAATCACATGGCATATGAATATGTATTGTCACGAGACTGAAAGAATCAGTATGGTCTCTCCTAAGGTAATCAAATGTGCCACAAGTTCAATCATAAATGCTTAAAAGCTCCTGTATTATTTGATTCATAATCTTTTTTCCAAAATGTGGTTTCTTTGGCAGTACTTGGTAAAATGAAGGGCAGAAACAACTAAAACAAACAAACAAACAAAAAAAAAATTATACAAATCAAAGTAAGAGCACGAGGAATTCACATGACTTGAAATGTGAGGATGCAGTTCACTCCACAAGGGTTATGCAACAGACTTTGTCCACTTCTAACCTAGAGAGCAAAGTAACACCATTAACCCATTAAGGATGAGTCCCAAGTATACTCGGGCAGGTGTCTATGGGAAATGCGTGTTGTAGCAAAATCAGTCCGTCCTCAACGGGTTAAACCTTGTTTGGAAGGGATATGATCAGATTTCAGCCAGTCACCTCTCTTTTATTAGTAAACTTACAAGATACCTGTAACAGATAATGGTAGTGCAGACAAAACATATGCTTGATATTATATTTCTGTGATGTACTTTGATACATGTTTGCTCGTCGTAAGAGCGCTATATAGGGACCTATATTGTAAAACATGGGAGTAAAAATGTGACTCTGAGGCCATGCATGCATTGTCTGCTCATCTTCCC
Source organism: Diadema antillarum (assembly GCF_040938485.1). Lineage (NCBI taxonomy): Eukaryota > Metazoa > Echinodermata > Echinoidea > Diadematoida > Diadematidae > Diadema > Diadema antillarum. The sequence continues at coordinate 706,204 of NW_027271331.1, forward strand.
TTGGCCTGTCTGGTGCGCGTGATTGATGTTTTTCAATCATGATACCAGGGTCGGCCTCACATGAGGAAGCATCCTTCTTCCTTGGCTCTCGCCCAAGTCACTGACATTCCTTTGACCTCTGTTCCATTCTGTGATGCATCATTTTTTATGTCTTCTATTTTTTTCTTCTTGATCTTTGGAAAAAAAAAAATCAACAAGCATGCACCGGAGCATGGCTATACTCAAAGTTTATGAAGAACTTTCAGAATGTTTCAGCACTTTACTCACTTTGAGCAATTCTTACGTACTTCTTGATATCAGGACATAATATCACGTGCATTTCAATGGTGTATCATTTGTCATAGATGGCCACAAAGACTGTGCCAATATCCATGCATCATACAAGATTTCATGTATTTTTAAAGGATGCTCTAGAGTAGGAAAATATGAACTACCTCATTCCTTCATAAAGGTGATAAGAAATATCAATATGTGCTATGCAAATATCTGTAGGCCTACGCCATACAAGATTTCACATATACATTACGGACACCCTACGTTAATAAGACCAAATCATCTACCTTGTGGCTTCACACACTTGTAATTGGCAATAGGAAATATCCATATGGCCTAGTACATATGTACTAAGATCCTTCTTGCTGTTATAAATTCACATCAGCATTAAATCAAAGTAGTCTTCAGAAAGTATGATATAAACACAATCACAACCACACAACTGCTAAATGGTTACGCACAGACAAAATGTACAATCCCAAGGTGATTGCAAAGTGAAGTCTTGACTGATTCATTACAGTCTAAAAGGAAACCATACATGATTACATACATCCTTTAAAAGGAAGCAGACTTAACCAGAAGAAGAAGAAGACGAAGAAGAAGAAAAGTATACTTATGACCAACTATTGTTAATGCCACAGCTTTCACTGGTAATATGTAGCTTCAGTTGCACCACAGCACCCACGTGTCTGCTTGGAAGTATTACAGCACTCTTTGTGAATAGTATCTCAAATTTCCATCGTCATTATTGCAAATAAAATGCTGCAATTTCTAGGAACTAAATATAAATGGTGTTGTTCTAGGCATAGTCCTGTGCATACAATTCTGCGTAGGTACAAGTGCAAGAGCCTCCTCCTCCTCCTCTATCTCCTCCTCCACTCACCTACGTCCTTGTCGTTGTTGCTGAGTTGGTTGAGCCAGGGGTTGAGGGTGCCGATCATGAAGATGAGGCGCAGCTGGAGGATGGAGATCCACGCCACGAGGAGCCAGAACATGAGGGAGCAGAGACAGGAGCGGATGGTGGGAAAGTCCTGCTTCTTGAAGGCCTCAGCCTCGGCCTGGATCACCCGGGACTTTCTCCTCTTCATCCCTACTTGGAGAAATATATACGATGTGTAGGGGTATTAGAATGCACTTCCGTTATAACAAACACGGTTATAATGAAATTCTGGTTACAGTGAAGTAAAATTCAGACCATAACATTATCTGTTCTTTTTTTTTATTGTTCATTTGTTTGATTATGACGAAATACAACGAAAGAAAACTGGCAGTATAGAGGACTTTGTAATAACTGGAGTCCACTGTATAGAGACATTGAAGTGGGGGGAGGAGTAGGAGAGAGAAGGGAGGGGTAGAGAGATTAGGAGAATCAAGAGAGAAAGGAGGCACAGAAGAGTGGGATGAGAGGGAGAGATGATAGTGGACAGCAGGAGGAGGGAGTGGAGTAAGAAAAAAAGGGAGGGAAAGAAGAAGGGGAGGGGATGGGTGGGGGGGGGGAGTGGAGTGAAAGAGAGAGAAGGAGAAGGGGAAGAGGTAAAGGGGGAGGACAGAGAGCAGGGAGAATTATACAAAGAGAAGCAAGAGAGAACAAGAAGGGAGACATAGGAGAGAGGGATAGGAGAGGGGAGGGAGAGGATGGGATCGAGAGGGAGGGAGTGGAGTATTAAAAGAGAGGGGGAGAGATGAAGGGGAGGGGATAAGTGAGTAGGAGGCAGTGGAGTAAAGGAGAGGTGGAAGGGCAGAGAGATAGGAGGAGGAGAAGGAAGAGAGATATAGAGAGAAGCAAAAGAGAACAAGAAGGAGACACAGGAGAGAGGGATGGGAGAGAGGGAAGGGAGAGGACGAGATTGAGGGAAGGGGAGTGGAGTTAGAAAGAGATAAAGGGGAGGGGATGGGTGAGCAGGGGAAGAGGGTGTAGTGAAAGCAGGGAGGGGGAAAGGGAGAGAGATTGGATGAAGAGAGAGGGAAGGGAAAGAGATACAGATAGGGGCAAGAGAGGAGAGAGAAGCAAAGAAGAGACAGATGGGAAAGAGGGAAGGGAGAGGATGGGTGGGGGATGGAGTTGAGTGTCAGAGAGAGGGAGGGATGAAGGGGGAGGGGAGGGAAGGGTGAGATGGACGGAGAGTGACAGAGAGGGAGAGGGTAAAGAGATACAGGGAGAAGCAAATGAGAATGAGAGAGACAAAGAAGAGAGGGATGGGAGAGAAGGGCAGGAGCCGGGAGGAGGAGAGGGAGCGGAGGGAGGAGAGTGAGGGAGAGATGGAGGAGAGGATGGGTTGGGTGGAATGAGAGAAAGGGAGAAAGAATGAGAGAGGGAGAGCGTGAAAGAAAGAATCAACTTAGTTTGACACAAACAAGACTTCAAGTAGTGGCACTAAGCCTTAGAACATCATTCCACAAACCTGCCCCCCCCCCCCCCCCCCCAATCCTCTATCCCACTCTCTGATTATCCTCCCATCAAATCCCAAACAAAACTGGTTCCCTACCCTTTGATCTGACCCCAAAATCCAATATCCCCAAACTAAGGATCCTTAATTACCCCATAGCTATCATCCTTCCCCCCCCCCCCCACACACACACACTTGCAATTGACCTTTAACCCTCAAACAGGCTTTCGACAAGCATCTGCTCACTGGAATTCCTCTGTGTGCTTTGTTCTACTTATGAAACATGAACATGAAATACAAGATTTCACATTTTCCTCTCTGTCTAACCTGGCGACTCAAACTTCAAAACAACCCTCTAGGCATTGTTCTCCTGCAACCTTTGCCTGCCTACATTAATCAATCACACCCTAAGAGGCAGGATGCAATTCCGTAAACATTTCTACAAGACCCTGTAATAAAAGCTAGAGTGATGCGTCTCTACTTACGTAAATGATAAACCACGGCCTCCTCCTCAGCCTATGTAAGTCCTATCATGGCACAGTTTTGTTCTCGTAACCATGGAAATCAGCCTCAAAGATGTGGCACAAGTTTTACATTCTCTTTCGAATACTCTATCCTAGAGGACAAACTGATGTAGATTATCATTCATCCAGTCGAAGTGTCACTCCAAAATTGTTATAAATCACAAAACTGGAACGGGAACTTTACCGACTTAACACATATAAGGATCATTCTTCCACTGGAAGGACACCAGAAGAAGCTGATTGTTATATGGCGAAACGTCGCACGACGTAAGTTCCTATTCCAGTTTTGTGATTTATAACAATTTTGGAATCTAGAGGACCATACTCGATACATCTGCCTCTGTGCTGCAAAGACATTCCTTTAAAATGCTCTTGATTCCTTGCCAATTTTTTTTTTTTTTCATTTCCTCAATCAATAAGAGCACCTTGTGATTTCTACAGGAAGTAAAAGGACATTTCACTTTCAACAGAGCTTCTCATTGTTTCCACTTTGGTTCAAATGCTGATCATAATGAAAATGCTGACTTGCAGCCTTCAACAGTTGTTCATCTGGAGAGCATTTTTGCAAAAACTACCCACAGCATTAAAAGTGCACCACTTTTTGGGTTATTTCCCCTTGATTCTTTGTCATTTTTTGTTTAAGATGCTTTCAAGACATCTATCAGTTAAATGCAAACTCATTTTGGATGTACATAGATTTACAAGAACAAACAAAAACTTCTCAACAAGATTGTTTCTATCCTCAACACATTATTCACTGACTAAACTTTCCCCACAGTTACTATAATTCATTGTCTTGTTTGTGCTGCATCAAGGACAACCGATGATTTAGGTTGGTTATGTGACACATTTTATACACCCGCAAGGTGTTTCCTTTTATTCATTTCCTTCCCCTGTGTGTAATAAATCATACCAGGTATGATCAACATGCAAAGTCATGCAGTGTTGATTACACTGTTGTGTACAAGATCCCTAGACTCCTACTTATGAATGCATTTCTGGGGTGTTATTAGCCATAAGCAATGACAATTAGCCTCAACACGTATTCCTTTTCGGAAATTTTTTACAAACTAAAAGCAATTTAAAACCTTCCTTTCCTAGACTGATTCATCCGGGTCTTGTGAATGTCAGGACACCAAATAAGGCCAAAACCAATGAATTAGAAGCGCTCGAAGAGGGCAATCCTTGTCCAAGGCCATAAAAGGGTCACTACTGCCACAGAACGATTAGCATGTACGAAAACAAAACAAAAACAAAAATCCTGGATGTAGATCACCACAACACGTGATCATTTGGCCCTTTTTATATCACACTGGAACTATCATGAAAATTTATAGAATAATATGTTCATAACTTTTCATAACTTTTCACATTATATCACTGACAGACAAAACAAAGAACAATCAGGAAAAAATGCAAACTCAAAATGGTAACTATATCAGAATGGATGAAGCTGAGTTCTGTACAATAGCGGTTTAGGGTGTAGTGAATGCTGGGCAAAAAAGGGTAACACCATAGAGTGGCCCTGAGTATCACAGCCACTCGAGGGAAAAAACAAATACAGGTGGCTTTTGTAAATAGGTGACCACTACGGACAAGGTAATGACCAAGTTGATACTATGAGTGGTATTTCTATTTTGAGCGTGACCAAGACCATAAACTTGTCAAGTTGACAGGTGTCTCTGCAGTTGTCCACAGTGACATTGGAATAAATATCAACAGAAGGCCCACCAACAACTCCCCCATGGGACTCACCGCCATTTGGTTGTGCCTCAGAGGACTTCCTCCGGGACCCTTTGCGATGGGCGCCCCCTCCGTTCAGGTGCTCCTTCTCTGCTAGTGTCCCGTTCTCTGCCAGTGCTCCGTTCCCGGCCAGGGTCCCGTTCTTCTCCAGGGTCCCGTTCTCCGCCAGCGTCCCGTTCTCCGCCATCGTCCCGTTCTCCGCCATCATCCCGTTCTCAGCCAGTGTCCCGTTCTCGCCGCTGTGGGCGAGCTTCATGTCCAGCTCCTCCTGGTTTGCAACTTCATCCTTTGTGGACAGAGCAGAAACATGAAGTAGGGGGAAAATGGTGTTGAAATGACAACAGTTACAGGGTAACCATTTGCAGATGAATAACAAAACAGCTTTAATGCTTACATTAAAAATAGTTTTAAACTAGAAATGTCGCTGTAATGGTTATACCCCCGCCAAACAACATTTCATAAGCTTTGGTCAAAACAACATTTCATAAGCTTTGGTCAAAAAACTGAGGAAGTAGTTAAATCCGCAAGATCTTTCCTTGATCTTCTGCCATTGATATGCCGTTACCAAGGCAACATACTTTCGGGTACTGTCGAAAAATGCGTCTTGCACATCTACAACCAAAGGCACACATCTGTACCAAGTTTCATGGAAATTGGGCAAAAACTGAGGAAGTAGTTTGCAACACAAAATTTTCCATCATTTTGGCTCATAATATGTGAGCTGTTACCATGGCAACATACTTTTTGTCACTGTCAAGAAATGTGTCATGCTGACCTATATCCTAAGACAAACATTCAATATGAATTCCATGAGAATTGGAAGAACACTGATGAAGCAGTTTTGCCATGAAGCATTTTGCCCTATATTTTACCAATAACATGCCGTTACCATGGCAACGCACTTTTTGCCACTGCGGAAATATGTGTCTTGCACATTAACATATTCAGATGAACATCTGTACCTAATTTCATAAAAATTGATCAAAAACTGTGGGAGGAGTTCGCGACGCAAGATTTGTACCCATTTTTGCCCATAATATGCCGTTACCATGGCAACGTACTTTTGGGTACTGTCAAAAAATACGTCTTGCACATCTACAACCCAAGGCACACATCTGTGCCAAGTTTTATGGGAATCGGTTGAAAACTGAGGAAGTAGTTCGCGACGCAAGATTTGCAACGGACTGACCGCCCGACCGACCGCCCGACCGCCCGACCGTCCGCTGATTCCTATATACCCCCTTCAAACTTCGTTTGGCGGGGGTATAAATATGGGTTTAGGGATAGAAACAACCAACAAAAAAAATTTAATCAGGATAATCAATGCTAAGTACTGTTAAATATACAAAATGTGAACAATAGTTATAATAAAAGTTTTTTCGAAACTAAACCGTCTACAGTTATGGCTTAGTGAGAAAAATACAGATATCTCCTTGTATTTTAGGGTTTATCGCGAAAGTTTTATATGGTAGGATGTTTTGTGATACAACTGACCTGCACATGTGCATCAAATGTGATAACTCAAACATTTATAAAATCACTGCTCCTAATGGTAAACTGTACCTTTAACATTGCATAAAAGTTCACTCTGGCTGCATTGATACTTTGTCAAGATATTTCATGAGATGTCAGAGTCTTGAGGTGGGATGAAAAATCCTTAAGATCAACAAGGTGGTAGATGACAAGAAAGAAAAGAATGGAAAAGCAAGACCCTACAGCTGAAACAGGAGTGATAACAAGAACAAAATGAGAAAGCAAATGAAGGAGGAGAAGTAAAACAAGAAAGAAAGAAAAGAAAAGTATGAGGTAGATCTAGGGTTACACAAGGGCAAGGGGAATATAATGCACAAAGTGAAAGAGAAGAAAATCCTGGAATTCTTGAAACAAGAATAACTAAAAGACAAGATTATAGCAGTTCAAACAAAATAAATTAGACTTCAAAACAAAGAGGGATATCGGCTTCTCATATATTGTAGATATAGAATCAAACTGGGCGTATACCAACCTTTTCTTTCTGCTGCCCTCCACAGCACTCCACCTGGGTATAGCCTGGTGGGAGGGGCCAGGGGACACGCTTGGAGAGCAGGATGAACGTGTTGATGTTGAAGAAGAGGGTTCCCCCGGCCATCACAAAGAAGGCGGTGGACATCGGAAGACCGGCCTCGTAGCTCAACTGTGCATCGAGAAGACGAAGATGGAGAAAATAAGACAATCAGTTAAGAGGGGGGGTTCTGGGGGTGTGGATGCTCATCTGACAGCCTGAATATCCTCATACCTAACCTGCTGCTTACTTCATTCAAGTTAGTCTGTATCAAAAAACCTGTGAATCTGATTGTAACAATATAGTGCTTTGATTCTTTTATATCAGCCATAAAAGTTGACCACAGCAACTGCAGTACAAAAAGGAATGATAACCAACTCTACTTTGCTTTTTCTTTTTCCTTTGTTTGTTCCAGGTATGTTTAAAATGAGTAAATACTAGTGCAGGAAAAGCAAAAAAAAATGCTGTACTCAGAAATTTAGAAATCGGCATGATGAGCTTGATGATTCTCTTTGAACGAAACAATGGGTACATGTGTTGACTCTATGCCAAGAAAGATATTGATATACCACTAGAGAAACAATGCGATGCCAGGTTCAGTATTGTGTGCCTTTCGTCTGCAATAGATTAAAGGGCACTACCATGAATGGCTTCCAACCTGTGGATTCCTGTGAAAAGGCAGACTTTTAAAGGCCACCATCTCCCATCTTAAAGGCAGGTGGAGCAGATGGGAGACATTGCCACTCTGATTTGTCTGCCAAGTGGCACCTACGATCAAAATAGCATGGGAAACGCGGCTGTCTCTGGCACCCTTGGGGAAAATTCAATTTTTGGGTGGTCCCATGAAGTCAGAAATATGAAGCTACACAACAAGAACAACAACAACAAAAACTCCCTGTACTCACAATAATAACATCTGTTGATTTAGGAGACAGTTTTCACAGAAGTACTATTCCTTCTACCATTGTCTCTACCATTCCTGCCACTGTTCCCTCTACCAGTCTATCTCCCATTTCCTACCATTCTATCTCCCATATCCTATATCATTTCCTTTACCATTTTATCTCCCATATCCTATATCATTTCCTTTACCATTCTATCTCCCATATCCTATATCATTCCCTCCACCATTCCCTCTACCATTATCTTTACAATTCCCTCTATCTTTCCATTTATCACAGTATCTCTCACTTCCTAAATCATTCCCCTACCTTACCCTGTTCCATTCCTTCCTATCATTCCCTCTACCATTATCTTTACAATTCCCTCTACCTTTCCCTTTACCATTACATCTCCCATCTCCCATTTCATTCCTCCTTACAGGTATCTTTCCCTGTTCCACTGCCTTCTAATCTACCATCTGCTCTACCATTTCCTCTATCATATACTATCTACCACATTCCCTCTAAAACATTGCCTTTGACATTTCCTCTATTCAATCTACCATCTCACCTGTCATTCCCTCTACAATTCCCCTTACCCATTATCTTAACCATTCCAATCTACTATTCCCGCTGCCATTGTCTTTACCATTGATTCACTCTATCCTTCCCTCTACCATTCCCTCCATCATTCTACATCCTATTCCCTCATCATATTCCCTCTAACATATTCCATCTAACATATTCCATCTGCCATTCCATTTTAAACTCCCTCTACCCATTTTCTTAACCATTACCCTCTCCAATTTCCTAGTACCATTGTCTCTCATTCCCTCTATCATACCCTCATGAATAAATAGATTGACAGAGAGATAAGCAGATAATAATGAATAATGAACAAATGAAAACATAAATGAATAAATAGATTGATATGTTAAAGGGAAAGTCCAGACGATATTCATAATTCTACATCATGTGGTACACAAATCAACAGCTCCATGTATAGATTCGTGGAATTTACTGTGGTCCTTAACAGAGAAACCAATACTCTGAAAAACCCAAAACAAATTACCCTGAACAAGGATGATGACATAGGAGGCTAACATATTTCAGAAACGTAGCAATGTAGTTCCATTACAATACTGGTTGCTTTAAAACAAGTTCACCTCCGTAGAATTTATACATGTTTTTTTTTTCTTTCTTTTTATATCTGCTTCCTTGAGCCTCCACTCATGCACTCTTAAGGTGAAGCTGCCATGCCATCATCCTTGTTCATTGTGATTTGTTATAAATTTTGAAAACATTTTTATTCCTCATCCTAATACGCTACAAATTCTGAAATTCTGTACCCAGTATAACCAATTTATAGTTGTTCAAATGTTAAAGTCTGAAAATTATTCAGATGTCTATTTTAATGTTGGTAAACAAATAGATTAATAAAAAAGACAATAAAAAAAAACACAACATTTTTCCACTTTTTGTGGAGGCCTACATTATGACATGCAGAGAAAATGTCAACAAAAAGTTTTGGAGGTTAGGTTTTGTTATTGCTGTTTTGGTTTGGTCTTGTTTTCAAGAATCTTCCTACACAAAATGCAAAGCAAATATCACTTCCCACATAACGTTACAGTTCAAAACCAAGAAAGATTGGCATACACTGTAAATATTGACTGTGGGTGCTGATAGTACGGTAGCACTTTACAGCTCCTTCACACTTAAGCTCGTTAACTCACAATGAACACAAACACACACACATTAATGCTCCATCATAACCTTTAAGAGCACACAAATCATGTTGAATGTCATAGCAAACTCTGGACTCCTTGCTTATCAGGTAAACAGGAAGCCGTTATTGTTTTGGGTATCTTTGGTAATCTTGGATGTTGTCATTTTTCCCTATTGAAAGCTTTAAAGGGATGGTACAGTTTTGGTTGAGATAAGGATTTAGGTTTTAACTTTTCATTAGATAGTTAGCAACCATTTATATCAAATATTAAAGAGCATACAATTCAAGCGGAATTAAAAGTTTATTTGATGAAAATTGGTTTTGAAATGGCTGAGAAACCCACGAACAATGAGGTCCTAATAAAAGATTGGACCCACCTTTTATTTATAGGACCACTTTGTTTTGCTTTGTTTTTGGATACCTCAGCCATTTCAAGACCAATTTTCATCAAGAGAACTCCTCTTAGAATTGTATGCTTTCTAATATTTCACAATAATGGTTCATAAATACTTCACAAGAAGTTGAAACCTGAATTCCCATCTTAACCAAAACAAATATCACCCCTTTAAGTTTCAAAAAGAATTGAGGAAGGAAGCTTGAACAATGACGTTTCCATTCTTTGCCCTCTCCTATCAGAGCCTAAAATCTCTGAAGCACATGACTTCAAGTTACTGCTGCAAGACAAACACAATCAATCCAAATGTTCACAAATTTCCACGTGAAAATGGCCTTTATAGCAGGAACCTAAAGCCAGTCAGTTTATCAATATGGGACACCCTCCATCCAATCTTTGCAAAACTAATAAAAATGTTCCTTGAATTATGATCCCATCAACAAGCCCCCCCCCCCTCCAAAACACACACAAACACACAAATCTCAAGAAACCTCCTATACATTTTTAATGCCATATGGCTGACATAAATCTTTAGTGCTGATGTTACTCTGTGGACCTGCATTGAATACAACAAAATTTGTGAATCTGTTCCGTAGGCCTGTTCAGACACACAATGTATCTAACTGCTTTTTGTGGTTTCTGTCCATAGTGTACCTGCCAAATTTAAACCGAGGAAATTACAATTTCACTGATATCTTCAGTTCATTGTAGGTGCAAGGTCAAAAAAGTATTAAAAAACAAACAAAACAAACAAAATACTGTATACACACAAACATACAATGAAGGGCATTGAAATGAAAAAGTACATTCAACTTGAGCATGGTGAGGAAGTTTGCACTTGATTTGCATTTAGTCTCCTTAAAGCAATAAAGCATGGTTCAACAAAGTGGGACACACAAAGTATTAAAGGGGCTGTACAGTACTGGTTGAGGTGAGGATTCAGCTTGTAATGTTTTGCAAGATATTTAAAAACTACTCTATGAAAATGTTAAAGAGCATACAATTCTAAGGGGAATCAAAAGTTTATTTGATGAAAATCAGTTTTGAAATGACTGAGATATCTAAAAATAAGGAAAAACAAAGAGATCCTAATCAAAGTCATGGTCTGTCAATCTTATTAGGATCGCTTTTTTTTTTGGATATCTCAGCCATTTCAAGGCTAATTTTCATCAAATAAACTTTTGATTCCCCTTAGAATTATATGCTCTTTAACATTTTCATAGAGTAGTTTTTAAATATCTCGCAAAACATTACAAGCTGAATCCTCCTTGAAATTACACGTACATATTCTTTCATATTTCACAAGAGGTTTCTCATTATCTCACAAAAAAACAAAAAAAATGTTATAAACCTGAATCCTTACCTCAACCAGTACTGTACAGTCCCTTTAAGCATGGTATGGACCAGGTATGTTTATGCACTCGAAAAAAAAAAATATAATAAAGGAAAAAAATGAACCTGTCACCTAATGCAGAATGTTGTCTATTTCACATGACACTGTCATTGTAGACTAAAGTGTCAAGAGTTGTTATAGACTGCTTTTTCTTTCATCATTTCACTGAAAAAAACATTGTTTTTGTTCATCCTGAACCCTGCTGGCTGAAACTAGTACTTGACAAACTTTAAGCATTATGAAATTAAATTGTATCTGACATCTTTTTTAAAAAAATCTATTGCAACTCTTGTTTGTTACCTTTTGGCATGATATGAACATCATATATTTTGCAGGTGTAATATTTCTCAATTGGGATTTGTAACACAATCTTTCAAGTAGTTGAAGCAAACCGAAAATCACAGTGAAGGAAAACAAGGAAAAGTAGAAATTACGTTGTGCGTAATATATGTCCCCAAAGTAAGTAGCATTTTGTAGCAAAATGTACGATATAGGTCAAAAATTCAGGTCAAAGGTCAAAGAAGTCAAAGGTCAAAATTCTGTGTAGAAGCTTTGAAGCCCTGACCTAGTGCCATCACATAAAGCAAACGGAATCGAAATCGGGTTAGAAATGGCGAAGGAGTAGCATTTTGTAGCAAAATGGACAATATAGGTAAAAAATCAAGGTCAAAGGTCAAAGAAGTCAAAGGTCAAAATTCTGTGAAGAAGTTTTGAAGCCCTCACCTAGTGCCATCACATAAAGCAAACAATCGAAATCGGGTTAAAAATGGCAAAGGAGTAGCATTTTGTAGCAAAATATACAATATAGGTCAAAAATCAAGGTCAAAGGTCAAAGAAGTCAAAGGTCAAAATTCTGTGTAGAAGTTTTGAAGCCCTCACCTAGTGCCATCACATAAAGCAAACGGAATCAAAATCTGGTTAGAAATGGCGAAGGAGTAGTATTTTGTAGCAAAATGTACAATATAGGTCAAAGGTCAAGGTCAAAGGTCACAACTGAAATTCTGTGAAGAAGTTTCAAAGCTCCCATGTAGTGCTATCATATACAGCAAACAGAATCAAAATTGGCTCATAAATGACAGAGGAGTAGCAAATTGAACATTTTGATCACACAAAGACACACACACAGACAGACGGACGGACGGAAGGACGGACGGACGGACGGACGGACGGACGGACGGACACACGGACACACAGACACACACACGTACGGAGCCCGTTTCATAGTCCCCTGCTCGAACTCGTTCGGCGGGGACAATAAGACATGACTTGAGCATAATCCCTTTTCAGAAGAAAACTTGGCAATTTCAAACCACGGAGACAACATACAGCACTCTCATTTTTTTTTTCATTTTTTTTTTTTTTTGGGGGGGGGGGGAATTCACTGTACTTTTGTATGTATATTTGTATGTATTTTGTATTGTTTTTATGCAGGGCCCATTTGTAAATCAGTTTTTTAACTGAAAGGGCTACCCTGTTACAATAAAAAGGAATAAATAAATAAATAAATAAATAAATAAATAAATAAATAAATAAATAAATAGATAAATAAATAAATAAATAAATAAACAAATAAATAAATAAATAAATAAATAAATAAATAAATAAATCCCCTACAGATTTGTAACATGCAATTTACCTTAACGATGAGCATGACCACAGCTGATGAATCAAAACATCCACTCATGAGGGTCATGATAGTGGCCTTGTTGGGTCCAAAGAGATTTGAAACCTGAGAAAAGACAAAAGAAACAAAATAAATTTCCGTAAATTACATGCACATGAATACCTTTCAAACCAATTTACCTGTCAAGTATCACTGGCAACATTCATCAATGCAGTGTAAATATACTTTATGAGACAAGTTTAGTGGTATTTCTAATGTATACCATCTGGTGTACAATGTACACGTAGTATAATAATATTTAAATTCTGTGTACACCTGCTTTTTGGGTTCCTTCTGGTTCGACAACCAGAAATATGTGGAAAAAGGCAATATGATTTAGGGAGGAGGCGGGGGGGGGGGGGGGGGGGGGGGAATCACAATTTGACAGGATGCCAAACTGCACCTACCCTTTTCATCGTGGGAGATATTGGAATATAAATATACTTATGAACTCATAACAGATGATACCACAGTATGATTCATTACCAAGCCAGCAACTTTGACAATGTACTCCAAGAGTGTAACGTTTGGCACTAAAATACTGTATGCACTATGTATGGTTATAGAAGTCATTGCACAGGACATAAAATTACATTGCAGTTTCGGTAAAGTTCAATGCTCTACTGCAATAAAAAAATCTAAATCATTTCTGATCAGAGTACAAAAAATGTAATTCAACACAGCTTTCACTAAACTTGCCCAAGTGAATTTCCTATTTCTGTGTCACTTTAGCCTTAAAGGACAAGTTCACCTTCATAAACATAAGGATTGAGAGAATGCAGCAATATTAGTAGAACACATCAGTGAAAGTTTGAGGAAAATTGGACAATCGATGCAAAAGTTATGAATTTTTAAAATTTTTGTGTTGGAACCGCTGGATGAGGAGACTACTACAGCTTGTGAGTCATATGCGTACAACAGTATAAAGAAAATGTAAAGAAAATTCAACATATTTTCACTTTTTTCGCAAAATAAAAGAGCACTTGACTTGACTCTTTCTAAAGGCAGGGGGAATAATATTACCCCTAACATATGTCGGTAACGAGTCAAGGGAATATGTACTTTTTTCAAAAGATAGAATTTTGTGAAATTCTCTTTATATTTTCCTTATATTGTTGTACGCATGTGACATCTAAGTTATTCATACACTGCAGTAGTCTTCTCATCCAGCGGTTACTGTACAAAAACTTCAAAAATTCATAACTTTTGAACGGATTGTCCGATTTTCCTCAAACTTTCAATGACGTGTTCTCCTAATATTGCTACATTCTCTCAATCCTTATGTTTATGAGGGTGAACTTGTCCTTTAATGTCAACTGATGAAATGCAGGAAACTCCCAAAATGTAGACAAGAGTGCCAGCATTCATGGCCTAAAATTAATGTTTATTTGTGCTATGCTGCCCAGAAAAACGTTTTTTAAAGAAAGATTAGAGTTTCTTCTATCGCTGTCACTCTCCTTTCTGTATGTTACTATGTGTATCGCAGCATTATTTGCCTTTTTTCCAATGTAGTGTGCACTACCATTTTGCTATAAAACTCGAATAATGATGTACATAGCCATCAAGGCTGAGCTCAGTACATGTTCACTTTCGCTGACCCCAGGTGCCTCTTTTGTGTATAACAAGAGTTTGTGAGCCTATCAGCACACGCTCTATTCACACCTCGCGCGTGATTGATATTTTGCATTGTTTGATGGCACCTGTAGTTGACCGTGGTAAGGGGATACAACCTGTACTGTTTGACTGCTTCTGCACAGGTGGATTACCAACCTGTCTGTTCTCTGTCTACCTGCAAAAAGAATCTCCTTTGGGGGCTTTGGAGGCTCTCGGAGAATTGCGGGAGGAACGGGCTAAACAAATCTAATCAAAAAAACAATTCTTTCTGTATTCTTATGCATACTACTGGGAGTACATAAAGATAAAACAACCATGTTTGAAAATTCCTGATGACAGCATGCTAATATAAGGTCAGCCTCTTTAATATCCTGTTAACTCTCCTTTCAAAAAATTCCAGTGGCGTCTTGAGTCATAGCCTTAACAGACGTTGTCACAGGACAATTTAATACTACTGAGAAGTTCGTCCACAGTTGCTTCTTTTTTCACGCTTTGAACAGTGGCTATTCTTTCAAAATGCATTACATCCAAGGCAATTTTATGCTGCTGAGAAATTTAATGATAGTTTGTTTGTTTGTTTTTTTCAACGCTTAGAACAGGGACTATTCTTTTAAAATGTGTTACACCCGGATGGTCCTTGCGTAATACGCTGAAGAAAAACCACAAATCGATGCTTTGGTTTTGCTGCCAAGCCTTCCTGTCTGGGTTGTGCAGGTTTCCACCGGTTTATTAATTGCACGGACGCTTTTGGGAAGTGAGGTCTCAACCTTCTTCCAGGAAGAATACACAGTCACTCGAGGAAACAATTCAACTTCGTAATCACACTATTAATGCTGGCTGAGTAAGCAGGCCCGCCACCATCATGACCCCACCATGTAAAATTGAATTGAGAGTGAAATACACTGTAGAAACAGCAAAGTCTTCAGGCATGGTTTAAAAACAAGAGAAGATGAAATGAACATAAAAACAAAAACTTAAAAACCACCTTAATACATTCCTAATTGGAAGCTGGTTATACCAGGTTATACCAGGTTCCTGTGGCATCAACTCATATACAGGAACCTGGTATCATGTTCCATAAGGTAGACAGGAGTATCTGCATTCATGGAGTAAATTCATATTTATTTATGTTAATGCAGACCAGAAAAGTGACTTTGCTTGAAAGATTACAGTATCTTCTATCAATATCTGTTCTTTCTCTGTATCAAAACTGCATGTAATTTTGTCTAATTTACTTTTTTCCAACGTACTAGCTAGTGTGCTTGTTTTGTTATAAAACTTGTAAGAAGATATACTAGTATCAAGACTGAGCTCACTTGATTTTTGACTTTCGCTGACCCCATTCAGGTGTTCTTTAAGTGTTCATGACAAAAGAATTTGTGAGCCCATCAGCGCGTGCTCTATTGATACCTCATGTCCGATCGATATTTTGCATTGTTCGATGGAACATGCAGTTGACAGTGGAAAGGGGATACTGTACATGCAACGCTCGACTGCTTTCTTACAGGCTGATTACCAATCTGTCCATTCTCTGTCGATGGGCAAAAAGAATCTAATTTGGTGGCATTGAAGGCTCTCAGAGAATTGTGGGAGGAATGGGTCAACAAAGCACCAATATATGTTTTAAGCATTTAATTTATGAATATTGACAATTTGTTTGAAAAAAAACCAAACAATCAGGGTATATCCTATCCTACTTCATTCACTAAATCAGCAATAAATCATAACAAAGCCACTTCCAAGATGCAATTAACAGCGTACAAGCCACAAATGGGGCTGCTCCAAGTTAAACTACGAATGGTGCCTATATCCTGAGTTAAAGGGACTGTACAGTACTGGTTGAGGTAGGGATTCATGTTTTGAACATTCCTAAGTGAGATAATGAAAAGCCTCTTCTGACATATGAAAGAGCATGTGATTTTAAGAAGGATTCAACGTTTATTTAATGAAAATTGGTTTTCAAATGCCTGAGATATCCATAAAAGTGTTAATAATTAAAGGCCACATGCCCCAACTTTATTAGTATCTCTTTGTTTCTTATTGTTTTTGGATATCTCAGCCATTTCAAAACCGATTTTCATCGAATTTAAACTTTTGATACCCCTTAGAACCGCATGCTCTTTGACATCTCATAGAGTGATTTCTGAATATCTCACAAAACGTTAAAAGCTAAATCTTCACCTCGACCAGAACTGTACACACCCTTTAAACTACCATTAGTGCTTCCCTTAGTTTGTATTACTGAATGATAAATCAATACATAAATAGGCCACATTTCACTATTTTTACACCAACACATTTCTCCTACTAAATATCACTAATAAATAAATACCTTGGCCATGGATTAATTGCTGTAGAGACATTCAAATCATTTTGCTTTTTTCAAGTTACAAAAAGCTAATTTTGTGACGCAATGTAATGTTATGTTATTTTGAGCTACATGCATTGATATGCAGCAGAGATATCCCCCTTTAACCCATTAAGGATTGGCTGATTTTGCTACAACATGCATTTCCCATAGACACTTGCCCTAGTATACGCGGGACTTGTCCTCAACGGGTTAAAATCTACACCAATATTCTTTGAGTGAAGCTCAATTAGATAATGTTGATAGCCTCATTCAGTGGTACACTGGTAATTACTATGCCTTTAGCTGCAAAATTGTGCTTCGAGGAGATAAGTATTCACAAGAGAAAGCATCCATTGTTTTCCACATGCCAAAGGTCACTTTTTTCCCATGATTTTCTCTTTTCACACTCCATCCATCAACAATGGCCTTGATAAGACGCGCACACAGTAAAGGCCCAGAGAACAAAGTTTGACTTTATTGCAATTGTTTGCCGCTGTCTATCATATTTCGTGACTGTCTGCTGTGTTTAAAATACTTGTTCGCACTTTGAGGGCACCTACAGTGTATTGCACAGTTTATGTCCACGTGGTGATTGTATGTCAGGGATCAATATCTTACATTTCAGATAATCGTGTCTATAAAGTGCTCTTCAATACCATTTCACGTTCACTTTAAAATGGAGAAGAGGAAAAATAGACATCTGAGTTTAATGAAAGTTTCAATCAAAAGTAGACACAAAAACAAAATGTCAGTGAATTTTAAATTTTCACACGTTTTCTCTGCATAAGCTATGAAATATTGCATACTATGTGCTCATGATGTGCGCTCAGCACACATACAATTTCTGCAATATTCTCAGATTCTGAGCTTGCAACATGCTCAACTTTCAAGTTTTGGACCACCCTGAACATGATAATATACCACATAAAATCTCATTAAATTCTGCTGGTACATGTACATCAAGCAGATATATGTCTTGTTCCACCAATATGAAACAACTGTATACTATATTCTCAAACGAAGTACTGGCAGCAAGACTATTTTCAGTACTGAACTCCAATACTGCTAAAGTCTGATCTACAAATCACTACAGGTACTTCTATATTGTATTACAGCATCAGTATTATCACTGGACATCGGTTGGCACAAATTATTTCTACCAGGATACAAATGTGGGATGCTAACTGAAATCTGTATCAAAAGGGCAATGTTTCCAAGTTCCTTCACACTAAATGATAACAGAAATGTGATAACTTATGTATCTCCTCATTGTTAAAACATCATAATCTTAAACCAGCTAATCCCACCCCACACTACTTGTTTGTAAATCAACATCACAAGGTATCCAATTCATTGCAAATGTAAGTGGCACACAAGTAGAGTACAGGTCTTTATTGCAGGTTACTGATAGAGCTGGACAATACTTCAAGATGTTTATCTCTCCTGTTGGCACGGAGATATTTGCATCACACTCCTGAACAAGCTCCCCTGACCCTGTGTAAAGACATCAGCTCAAACAAACGCAAATCTGATTATGTTGAACCGAATACGGTAAAGCCACTACAATATGCACACTGTAGGATGCAAATTGCAATTGCAGGAGCTTCGTCATTCCAGCTTGAGCTTGTTCTCAACAAGTTCTCTGGATGTTTAAAGTGATGGGACACTTAAATTTATCAAGTCCTACTAACCAATTCCTGTGGTTTGGTGCTATGTACAATGTACATCATTTCTTTTACGATTCATTGTTAGTATCTCACATAGGAAGAGTAAAATATCTCCTTCATTTTTTAGCCCTTTGTTGTGTAAGGATAGAATTGTTTTTTCACTTGTAGAATTTTTACCAATCTTTTCTAAATTGCTAGATTTGAGCTTACATTTCTCCAAAAGGATAATAGAATAAGATATTCATCTTATTACTGGTTATTTGGTGGCCTAATTTCTAATGTAAGACAAGTGAATTCATAGCCAAAGTCCCATTTGTACCTTGAACTTACAGACAGTTCTACAGACTGAAGTGTGAAGGACGTACATAGATTGATTAATCAATCCCTAGAGGTCTATCGCAAATCCTGTCAGAGTCACATCTTACAAATTGTAAGTGTCTAGTCTGATATGAGTCAATTACAGTACAAACATCACACTACAATTCACAATAAAATCCCTCTTGTATCACTCATCATTAGCTGTTCTTGAACTGGAAACACAAACACACACACAAAAACAAACACCAAATCCATGGCTGACCTCCTATACAAATCGTATCATAATTGGTTGTCCCATTGATGCACATTGTGTCTACAAACTGGAACTCGAGTCACTACTCAATGTGTGATACATTGTACTATAAATGTATCAAGTGCATCTATCTCAAAATCAAGTCAAATCCACAACATATCAGTATTTAAAAATGTAACAGATCACGAAGGAAGGTAAAGATGTGTACATGACCAAGCGATGACAATGCAGACATTTTGACAAAGAGTGATCATTTGTTGTTAGCCACATTTTAAAAATGTTGACAGACCATGTGCACTGAGTGGGCTCAATACAAGGCTAACTACAAACTAGGTTACTTGCACATCAAACTCATGGGATTTTTTTCCCTCCCGAGAACAGGTAACGAGTTACATTGTCAGAGACTCCAACTCTCCCGTTTTCGACGGGAGATCTCCCGCCGAAAACCCAATTTTGCAAAATCTCCCGTTCTCCCGTTTGAGATTTAATTTCTCCCGCCCTGGCTCAATGTCTCCCGTTGGAAAGTATTTCTTACTTATTGCTATCGTATGTTGCAAGAATAAGCCTTAGATAGCACCAGAGAGCATCTGTAACCCTAGGAACTTCGCACTTCGCACACATAAACTTGGAGTCTCCCGTTTGCTAGGGGTTTCAGGCGGGAGAATCTCCCGATCAGAAGGTGCTTCGGGTTGGAGTCTCTGCATTGTAGGTATCTACATACAAAAGTACATAACCCACCAGCCATTACCAGTGAGTTTATATCATTACAATACAAAGTGTACTTGGAAAGTCTCAACGGAATCCAGTATTTGCAGACATTACCTGTTGCTATATGAGGCAAGACTCTGGCATGCTTTGTGTGAAAAACAACTTTATTCATGAAAATATATGCAGTGCAAAATAATGTAATAAATGTTCAACTCGTCAATTTCCGCTCCAATTTGAAGAGATGAGCTTTCATACGTCCGTAGCTTTATACACAGTATGCAAAGGTTGCTCTGGTCAGACAGGAAGCTATACTGAATTTGGCCAGATAAAACAACAAACAACACCTGCAAAACTGGAGCCATGTATTGAAATGTGCATGGTGGTGGACCATGTGAGTCTAGGAGTTTGTTGCCAGGTTTGGCCCATCCTTGGTATTTATAAAGCATACATGTCTTTAATCTACAAAGTAAGCAAATCATTGCCAATCATTCCCACATCAGTTATTGACAATGAACATCCGGACGTGCAATAATCATACTGCAAAAAAACAAACAGTTATGACAAGGTATCAGATCTAAACAAACACATCATTCTCCGAGTATCATAAACAATTTCCGGTCCTGCATTCTGATGTGAGTATTACAGGGGAATGCTAGATTCTTTGGACTGTGCTCACAGTCATCAATTGCTCAGGGGGTAAAGTTCCAGTCATGTTTAGCTACCAGGTATCTGAAATATATACTACCAACAAACTTTTGTGCCAACTTCAGGGCTATTAACCTTTGCAGATCAAAATACATACATGTAAAGCGTGCTCGCAAACGCCTTATTGGATCACGTTTCTCGTAATGTTGCATTTATTAAATCTGATTGGGAGGCCTTGTTACTGCACAGCTCCATAGCACAGTTTGACCTGAGGAGCAGAGATCTGTGTAGTTGGCAGTGGTTGGCAGAGGCAGGTCCGAGCTATGAACGCATAATTTCAAAACGACTTTGTGTTCATCAACTCTCTACAGAAATGTGTTTCTGGCTTAAACACGTTTGGATCACACTCTTTTTGGCATTTCAGAAACACATTCCTAACCCCTTAAATCAAAACAGCTTTGCATTTATCTCTGTTCAAAACCCCCTTACAGTTGTTTGAAACCTTCACTCAAGTTGATAAACTACAGTCAAGTTGATAAACTACAGTGCAGCCCTTTACAGAGAGAGAGGGGCTGAGGGTCTGTAAATGAGGCTAGCTGGGTGTAAGGTAGATGGAGATGAGTGGAGAGATGTTGGCGAAGATGCAAGAGATGAGGAGATACCATCGGATGATGAATCTCAAATTGGTTGATGGACTAGATGATTGCTTATATTGCAGTGTACCCTGATTGATGAAGCAGGAACGAATGGGGGCAGAAGGGTACACATGCAAATAGGCTTCACTTCCTGCGGTCCAGCGGCACCGGAATATCACTAATGGAAACTGCCTAGCAAAGTGGGCAGGGATGGTGGTGGGTGGGGTCCCTTGCATGGCATCATGGTAATTAGAGCGATCATGCAGTCAGACAGGTGAACTTTCCATCTTAAAAGCAGCTGCACCATTTGTGAATCCAATGACTGTAAGATTTGTTACATCTCTATACATACTCGGTAGGCACTTCGCTCTGCAGCCAACCACATTAACATGAAATCTTGTCAGTTTTTTTCTCTCTTTTAATGTTTTGAAAGGTAGGAAAAGCTCAAGTATGACTTAAAATCATTTAAATTACACACACTGGCAAGATGCAAAGCCTCAGTAACATAACTCAGTACATGTATTTGACATGCATAAAATAACTCTTTTTCTTGTATGCTTGAAATTGATGTTTCCCTTTAATCAATCTGCATATTAAAGGGACAGTACAGTACTGGTCCAGGTGAGGATTCAGCTTGTAACGTTTTGCGAGATATTTAGAAACCACTCTCTGAAATGTTAAAGAGCATACAGTTCTAAGGGGAATCAAAAGTTTATTTGATGAAAATCGGTTTTGAAATGACTAAGATATCTATTAAAAAAAAGTAAAACAATGAGATCCTAATTAAAGTTGTGGCCTGTCAATTTTATTACTATCGTTTTGTTTGGATATCTCAGCCATTCAAAATCAATTTTCATCAAATAAACTTTGAATCCTTCTTGAAATTTCACGTGCTCTTTCATATTTCAAAAGAGGTTTCTCATTATCTCACCTAAAAATGTTATAAACCTTGACATTAGGTCTCGAACGAAACTATACGATCCCTACGGATCAATGCATGCACATTGCATTCCTCTTCTTTAACACCAGCAGTCTTCTGGTGGTGAGAAGTCGGCGAGTAAGTCATGATTCTGTATTAAAGTGAAAACTAAGTTTCGGTAAGTGCTTGAGAACCCGTCTAGCACCATTTCATTTTTGCTTGCAATATATCGAAAGAGTCCACTAAGAAACTTACCTGGCTGACGCGGTTTGCCGGAATGATGAGTCGGTTTGGAGTATTTTGAGGAAAATAATAATAGTAGGAAAACCGACTTTTATTCCAGAAGGATCTAGACTAACTCGGTCTCGGGAAAAATTCGACCCTACTTCAGACAATTCACACGCAGTTCGTGATCGCCACATTCTACTGGCCACTGCATAATACCAAATGAGGCCTAACTGAATGGACAGGAAAGTGCGTGCTAACGTAATCCTGTACAAAACAAAACAAAAATGACAGCGCACGGTCCTCAGTTGCTGAGACGCGCGGTCTTTGGAGTTTTTGTTGTTGTTTATCAAGCGCCTTTGATTGTTTTAGAGGTGCTTGATAGGCGCACACTAATTTTGCATGCGCGCAAAAGAGGTTTTTGATGCGCGCGTTGTAACAACTCGGACCATTACTGCGAGTAGCCAGAACAGTAAGCGCTAGTTTATACAGGCCGCTCCCATAGGACAACACTGTACAATCAGAGGGACAACCATTACAACTCATCCCGCCGTCAAAGCGAAGCCGAGTTATCCCCGAGTCCGAGTTTAACCTGACCCCGTTCGGGTAAGTACCGAGACTGAACGTTTTTGGTTAATATTTCGCATTTTCGTCGTTACCCATCGAATATCTTGTTATAACATTGTTATCCTGCACATTTCCTAAGCATACGTTCACATTTGGGAGCGAAATTTGACAACTTTTGCAGGCGTACCAGAACTTTGTTTGGGCTTTAAACAAGCAAGTCCTTTGTGCGTGCATACACACTCACACACACATACACATGATAGTATTACAATGAAAAGCAGAAAGGTGCAATGTTTCCATACCATGTTGAAACTCATGGTGCAATAACACAAGCAAGTTCCCGTTTATCATAATACTACATCCTGGTGGAAACACTGGCATATCTTTTGCACACAATCAGCACATGGATGCACAATGTGCTGGCTATTGGTATGCAGAGACTCCAACTCTCCCGCTTTCGACGGGAGATCTCCCGCCCAAAGCCCGTTTTTGCAAAATCTCCCGTTCTCCCGCTTGAGATTTAATTTCTCCTGCCCTGGCTCTGTGTCTCCCGCTTGAAATGATTTCTTACTTAGTGTCAACGTACTTGTAAGTTGAAAAATAAGCCTTAGATAGCACGAGAGAGCATCTAGAACCCTAGAACTTCGTGCTTCGCGCACAATCACAGTTAGAGTCTCCTGTTCGCTAGGGGTTTCAGGCGGGAGAATCTCCAGATCAGAAGATTCTTGGGGTTGGAGTCTCTGGGTATGATCAATATCATGTCATAAAAATATCAGGGTATGCACACCGATGCTTACAGCATATTTGTCATTCCTCATTTATACAAAGTTTTGAATCCATACAACCTGCAGACAATGTGCAGCTAATGTCTTTTCTCTCTCAATTTTGTTTTTCTTCTCAATGACTTATTACTATTATTATTATTATAAGAGCACTTAGAAGTGAAAATGAAAAATGATACAAGCAGGGAACAATGAACAAAAAACAACAACAATATAAAATGAAACAAACTATTCATATTGCAAACTTAAAGAGATGTGATTTTTAGTTTCACTTTGTATCAATTGAATTTCTCATAATGGCAATTTATTACTAAGTGTCAGATGGACCAGCAGGAACAATGATCAATCCCCCCCCCCCCCTTTTTGGTATGAACTTTCGGTACAACATGTAAAATGGAGTCAGATGACCATAGTTACCTTAATGACTCCATCTATCAACAGGAGGTTTCACACAGAAAAAGCTTTTGAATACAATCCACACAACTGTCACAAAACTTGAAGTTCTGCCAATGAATCATACAGCTCTTTAGTCTTAATGTACAAAAGTGAATACATATTTAAATGAGCACGCACCATGGTAGTTGATTTTCAAGCTACAATTGGTACGCTTGAATTCTTTAATTGTTTCAGGGGCAAAACCATCAAAATTGCAAATACACAGTGACACTAGAATTGAACAAAACCCACATAGAAAATTTCTCCAGAGCACAATTGGCTATTAAATAAAAACAAGGTTTGAGGTGTGATATGTTTGAGATATCTGTGCTTCAAGCTGATTTTAGACTTACAAGCATAACTTTAAAACATGAAACATGTTTTAGACACATTTCATCTTCATTCATTTCATCTCTCTCTCTCTCTCTCTTTACATTTATATCCAATGTTTCACACGATGGATTTTGTCCCTGAAGAAACATCCTGGTTTTTGACAAGTCAAGACAACTGATTTTATTCTTAGTTCTGAGCCAAGAAATGGATAGCATACTTGGTACTCTAGAGACCTGTAAAAAATCAAAAGAACTATTGAGAATATCAATCTCTGATGGAATCAAAACGAGGAAATGTAAGTCACTTCAAGCTGACTCAAGAGCTTCAATGAATCATGTCCATCATGGCGCGGCAAAAGCGGAAATACTCATTCTTGTTTGGGATTGTTGTTGTTGTTGTTGTCGTTCTTGTTGTTTGTTTTGTTTTGTTTTTTTGTGGGTTTTTTTTTCATAGCTGGGAAAAATACATTTCACTTGCTTTCAATTTTGCAGACAGTCACAATCCAAAGCACTTCAAACAGTTCACCACTGCCATGGCGCTTAAGGGATTGTATACAATCTCTGTAGTTTTGGTTGAGACCAAACTTCAGGTTTCTCACAATTTTGTTGCGGGAATAAGAAACTTCTTATGAAATATGAAACAGGATGTGATGAGGAATTCAACATGCATTTTATGAAAATTGGTTTTGAAATGGCCGATATGTCCAAAACGGGGCAATCCTAATAAAAGGTGGGACCCAACTTTTATTACGATCGCTTTGCTTTACTTTGATTTCGGATGTCTCAGCTATTCCAAAATTGATTTTCATCAAATAAACTTTGAATTCCTGTTATAGTGGTATGCTCTGTACTACCTAAGTGGCTTCTTGGTTTCTTGCAAGAGGTTAAAGCCCCATCCTCATCTCCACCAATACTATACCATCCCTTTAAGGGCTTCGGTAGCATATGCTTAAGTAAAGGGTAGCTGATCAGCATTACGCATTGGCACACTTTTATTTTCACACTAGTTCCATGTGTGAAATCTGTGGAATGTTCACATTGCAAAAATGTTCAGATTTACAATAATCTTAACCACCATCCCCCCCCCCCCCAAATAAAAATCTTGGCATTTGGATCGCAATCAACACCAGACTAATTTTGTCTGTGTGCATCGGCCAATTTAATTTTTCAAGACGCTTCCTGCAAATGCAGGGAGAATATATGGGTAGCTCTGCATAGATATGACAGGTGGAATATGGACACTGACTTACCTGCATGCTGCAGACCATCATCAAGATCCCTCCTATTCCGATCAAGATGCCCGCTGGGAAGAGGAAAGTGGCCCGGGCCGGGGTGCTGAAGGCAAGGAACAGGTAGCCAGCCAACAGGAGGATGCTGAAGGGGTAATGAGTTTACGTTGAAGAATTAGGAAACTTTATATTGGAGCTCGCTGTCAAGGAACGAACAGTGTAGCATGCAACCCAACCTAAAATATGACCATCAGGATTTTAAGTAATGGAAGGAGATATGCTCAATCACGACTCTTTCAAGCAAGTTGAATATGGGTGATACACAAATCAACCATTACTGATTAACTATAATAATGTTATGTTTACATATTTGCATATTTCATAATGCACATGATATATACTGTAGAAATCACATAAAATTGGGGTAAGAGTACCCCCTTCTTGTGTGTCTGTTTCTTGTCACCTTCATTGCAAATATGCAGATCAATATTGTACAGAATCTTTTTCATAGTGACTACTGGTATACCATTCTGTTATCTCTTTCCTTTTCTTTTTTCTTTTTTTTCTCTTATCAACTCTCTTTCCTGTCATCACTTCCTGCCATTGATATCTTGTTTCCATCCTTGCTATACACCCCAACATTCATTCTTTTTATTACTCCACCTAATATATTCCACTTTCTCTCTTCCACAATGTCTTTAACCTTCTCTCTCCTCTCTTTTGCCCCCCCCCCCCATTTCCTGCTTTGTTGTGATAACAGCAGATAATCCTATTAAAGATGAATTAATTTTTTTTTCCATATAAATTTGTTATCTCTTCCTTATCTTCCTTCCTGTTTTACCCTCTCTCATTCTGTCCTTTCAAAAATGTAAAACATTGCACTGTTATCATCTCTTGTACAGTATATCTGAGAGCCTTGGTTTAATTCATGACTAAGGGCAGCACAAACGGTTGTGGCAAACGATCAATATGTACATGACAAGTTCAACGCAGAGTGATAGAACGGTTCGGGAGATTCTTTGAAACACTCCTTGACATGGCGTCAATTCAAGCAAAATACGAAGGGATAAGGTTACACTCATGTGCCATCTTAATCATGCACACGGCCACTAACATTTACCAGACACGACACGGAAACCACATTTCTGTGGTTTGTGCATTTTCTTTTCATCATATTCATCATCATTCATTGCCGGTAGTTTCTCTTTCAACTGAGCCCTGTTCTGTTTTCCTGTACACCACTGTTTACTTTGCTTGCAGAATTAGTGAAAGTCTCTAAATTGCTACAAGTTTGTTTGTTTGTTTTTGGTACAGTTCCATTAAGTACATTCAACATAAATCATAAAATTAACCCTAGGGAAAACAGATGAATTCGAACATCCAATCTTTAGACAGAAGAGATCCAAAATACATCTACAGGCGGCAGATTCAGGTAAGCCTTCAAACTCAGAGGCTATTCAGTTTTATGTATGATACCTCAAAATTAAAAACAGATTTACAGCAAAGCCCGTCATTTCACATCTCATCAATCAATTCCCTATTTACAAGCATGACTTATATTTCTTGTGTTCGTAAGACAATGTAATCATATCACCGAGTCCTAATATCTGCATTCTCACCTAGTGAACTGAGCCCTGTTTTATGAAGATTTAAAATTGATGATAAAGTTGATTTCTATGGCAAGTCTCCGGCAGCCTGTGTGGTAAGGAAATTTATAATTGATTTTATCTTTTAATAAACGGGGCCCAGCTGATCTAATAATATTGCTCCCTCTTGATGTCAGAGATAATTGGAATTCAATTACTTCAGTGTGACCTTAAATATCAAAATTCTCAAATAGGCTTTTTAATTTCCCTTTAATTAAAATGAAAACAGTGAAATGAAGATTCTATTCATGTTCCTTCCATAAAAAATAACCCTTTTGGTAAGGGCATGTAAGTGTAAAAAGGTTCTATGAAGAAAAGAAATTACATCCATTCTTCTCACCTGAAAAGTATCCTAACAAATCGTGTTCCGAGTTTGTCAAACAGCAGTCCACTGGGGAAGACCGACCCCTGCATGCAGAAGGCGGCAACAGTGAAGACGAGCTGGAACCTCGAATCCTGGTACGGACATGGTGCGGCGCCCTCTCTGCCGTTGTCTTGAGGAGCATATTGCGTTATGGTGACTAGCTCGGTGTACTGCGGAACGGCAGATGAATTATACGAGGTCAAGGAACCATTGACGCTGACCACGTCAGGGTGGTGACCATTCTCATTGCATCCCTCCAGGAAGAAGCCCTGCTGCTTTAAGATGAATACCAGAGAGGGCCAGCCATAGAAGATGCCGGCGTTGAAAGCGTTCTCGAGGATGCTCAGAATGAGCGTGATCGTCTTCTCAATTTTGGAGCGTAATCTCGCCATACCTGGGAGAGCAGATGATACATCAACATCAGTGGTGTAAAATTGTTTTGTTACATTCTGAGCCTATGATGGCTACCTCAGTACAACACGGATTTTTACCAACCAGTCACTATGACTTGTACGGTTATCTCATAAGAATAATCATATCTGTAATGCAGTCAATTAGTCCACACTATAATCATCTTCTAGTAGTAGTAGTATAGGTGTTTACACCCATCAATTACTGTAAAAGTGGAAATTCTCGCGGTGTTGTAATTTTCGCGCATTCCGCGCAACCAAAAACTAGTGCGAAAATAAAAGCACGCGAATATTTTTGCTTGCCATATGTTCCTGTGCGTGATGTCTTGATTCCGCGGAATTAAAAACATGCGAAACTCTTCTTACGGGGCCAAGCGCGAAAAATTAGTCACACGAAAATATCCACTTTTACAGTATAATCATCTTCTAGTAAAGGTGTTTGTATACACCCATCACATAGCTGTTGCTTGCATTAATCATTTCAACTGAAAAAAAAAAACAACACGAAAACATAATGCCTCCGGCACCACTTCATGGCGGAGGCATAAAAAGAGCTTTTAAAAATCATAACTGACCCTGTATAAATCATCCCCCTTGGCTTTCCAATTTGTGTTTGGAAAGCATTAAAGAAAACATCAGAACATTTTTCCACAGGCTTGCAGCACAGAGCGTGGGTATACAAAGTCAAAGAAAGATTCTTGTTACTTCTCCTCCAACACCTGCCTGGTTTAAAAATGACTGGTGACCTGAAGCTGAAACCTGTCAAGATCTAAGAACAATCTACACGCCTACAGCATATTATCTACAAACTAATAAATCACCCAGATAATCTCAGTTTCTATGAAAAAAAAAAGAAAAAGAGAGTAAATTCAACTGGGTTATTCAATTAGATCAGGCTTCATAATATAGGCCTATCGTAAAGCTTAAAAATGGCAAATGCCTCCATCTGCATCTCATTCACAGTATTCTCACACACATATTCGAACACTCACTCCAATCAAGTCACTATCATCAAGACCTAGGTCACAGTTTGTAATATGGGCAAGTTGCAGTTTTACAAGCCTTCCCTTTTTTCATATGAGTTAAAGCTATCAACATCACAGTTCCAAGATTGGCTCAAAATTGATCTGCCACCATGTCAACCTTTTTGAATTTGCTTGTTCTCCATCTAAAGCCAGGGTCTATCAAGAAAGTTTTGTTGTATTCTTGTAGTACATGTATGGCAGATACAATACGCCTGATATTGATCATAGTTTATGACTTATATTCCTGTACCTGCCCCACCCCTCCCCTCCATTCAGGATCAGGCAGGTCTATGGAGATCTATCCTGCCATAAAATATTGATGTCATACAATAGTGCCCTAACATTTGTTCAACGCTATCCAACTTCTGCCTTTCACTGGTTGCTGCCTCTTTTTTTTTTTTTAATTCTTTGATTGGTAGATGTCCTCCAAAAGGCTCCATAAAAGGTGGTTAAACTGGAGGTGTGTTGTGTGCAGTTATAGTCACCAAGTTAAGGTGCTAATTTTGTAATCTCTGTTTTGAAACTAGAAGATCTAATTTTACCTATAGCATAGGCTATGGAATGGTTGGGTAACAACTGAAGACAGGGGAAGAGGGAAGGCAAAACGGTTCTTGGCCCTTCGAGGCCTTGGGGGAAAAAGAGTGTGAATCACAGCCACGGACGTTTGTGGTGGTTATGTCCCCGTCTAAACCAGTTTTCCTCCAGGGAAATATATTCCTCATCTCGCTCGAATCAAGTCACTGGAGAGTAGCTTTCCACTAGCAGTGACTAGTACAGTGTACCAACTAAGTAATACATTGTAGTACAATATTGTAAGCATCAATCCACCAACGACCTATAAACAGCGACCAGCTCTACCGATACTGTACCAGCCCGAACGCCAGGAGTTCGGGCTTCCACAGGTCAGTTGGCCCTACGCCGTACGGTATCAGCGGAGCGCCTCAGTCAGAGCTCAGCTACGTCGACGATTCAATCATTCATTTAGCATGCGTTGTCGAACTTACCTTGTCCCTTGTCTTTATCTTAAGCTTCTGGCGGCCTGTTTACAAAGCACTGTAGGTAATTTGTAGAGAAGGAACTTGACTCTGATCTTGCAGTTCGAGTGGTAATTGCCAACAGCAGCCGCTAGTATTCTTGGTGGAGTGGCGCGTGCCGATTGAGAAACTACTCGTGGAGATCCCGCCGTTTACAACCGTGTCCATCCAATTGTGTCCAGTGCGAGCTACACAGGATGTGCACACCCCTCCGGTTCTCACCAAATACGTGGACAGGTGGTATCCTATCCACAGATAGGATGCGCGCGTGGCTCGATCAAAAATGACCAGCGGCCCAGTCTTTGTTTTTTCTGCGCTTTTGGGTTATACAGTGTGATTTTTTTTCTCTCAATATCTTACAACTACATATATTTGTAGGACTGTTCTGGTGCAATCGAGAGACAATCTTCGTGTGCCGCCACATGGTGGAAAAATTTTCATTGACGTCCAAACTCGTAATGGAATATCCCGAACAGAACATTTCAGCTCAGCACTGGAAAAGCACGTGGGCACATGTCATGAATGGTTGCATAATCGGTAGAAAGATGATGATATCATACGGACTTGACCGAAAGATCGGTCTGTATCTTGTCGTCGGGAAAAAAAAATATGTTCGCTCCGCCGGAGACTGGCTTCACGGAATAGAAGGAGTGCAGTAAATGTCAACATGATAAAAAAAAAAAACCACTTCCTCCGGACAGACGGATTTTTCTGTCTACCTTGCCTATCTTCGTATAAAGTTTCAAGCATTTCATTCTGTAGTTTAATTAGGGAACGTAATAGTTTTGATCGAGACTTATCGATCTTCAGGTTTATAACATTTTTGGTGAGATAATGAGAAACCTCTTATGAAATATGAAGGAGCATGTAATTCCAAGAAGGATTCAAGGTTTATTTGATGAAAATTGGTCGTGAAATGGCTGAGATATCCCAAAAGCAATCCTGATAAAATCGACAGGCCACGGCTTTTATGACGATCCCTTCGTTTTACCTTGTTTTGGGATATCTTAGTTATTTCAAAACCGATTTTCATCATACAAACTTTTGAT
Source organism: Diadema antillarum (assembly GCF_040938485.1). Taxonomy (NCBI): domain Eukaryota; kingdom Metazoa; phylum Echinodermata; class Echinoidea; order Diadematoida; family Diadematidae; genus Diadema; species Diadema antillarum. The sequence goes on from NW_027271331.1 coordinate 737,436, forward strand.
TCCCCCTTACATTTGCCATTTCATAGAGTGGTTTATAAATATTTTGAAAAAAAAAGTTACAAGCTGAATCCTCACCTAAATCAGTATAGGCCTTCTGTTATAATTTTCTTTTTTTTAATGTTCGAGAACAAAAATCGCAAACAGCCGCGTCGGCGGAAATAACAGGCAACTGATGGAGTGAAGATGATAGGAGTGATATATACAGTCTTGGTTTAGATGGGGCTGCAGGTTTCCAACTTTTGTGTGTGTGTGTGTGTGTGTGTGTGTGTGTGTGTGTGTGTGTGTGTTTGCCAGATAGTGAGGAATCTCTTATTAAATATGAAAGGACATGTAATTCTTAGAGGAATTCAGAGTTCATTCGATTGATGATCTTGAATTGGCCGAGATAAAAAAAAAATAACAATATGCGACAGGCCATACGACTCTTATTTGGATCTCTAGATTCCAAAACCGATTTTAATCTAAGAAAAAAACTTCAGTTCCCTTTATTATTGTATGCTCTTTAACATTTCAAAGAGTAGTTTCTATATCTCTCTCAAAACGTTACAAGCTGAATCCTCACATCAGCCATTTATAGTTGGGAGTCGGGACTATGGTTCATGTTCAGGCCCTTACAGTCAGGGCAGGTGAAAAAAAAAATCCACCTGCCTGTCCGTCTTTTCCCTGTGTTCATTCCCATATCCTTTCACTCTTCCCTTCCTGTATTCTTTCTTACTCATAAGGGCTTTTTACACTTGTGTTTCTTAACCCCGGACTTTCTCTGACCCAGGACTATCGTTAGTCCCGTACCAATTTTTTCAGCTTTTTACACTCGCCAATTAGTCCCGTACTATCTCTTGTCCGGGGCTAAGGAGAAAACTGACCTTTTTACACTCGTATTTCTTAGCCCCGGACTTTCCAAACCACATGAATATTCATAATTACGCTGTGTACTGTACACGTACACGCACACACCGGCAGCACTTAATTACCTCGTTTCTGATTGGTCAGTGAGGGTCGGACTTCGTCTCCGTCGCTTAGCCCAGGATTATTTTTTCGTTCTGTTTACACTCACTTGCTTGGCACCGCAATTGCGGTGCTAGCACCGCAATTGCGGTGCTAACCCCTGCTATTTTGCAGGGCCAGATAGTACCGTACTATCGGTGGGGCTAGCCCACTTTGGCAAAAACGAGTGTAAACAGAAAGTGGGCTAAGGATAGTCCCGTACCAACGGTGGGGCTAAGGCCCCCCCCCCCCCCCCCCCCTTAGCCCCACCGTTGGTCCGGGGCTAAGCAAAAATTTACAAGTGTAAAAAGCCCTTTGGTTCTTCCAATAAGTTCTTTTACTGTACATTATTCTTGATCTACTTTACCGTTATCATCTATATACCACCCATCTTCCTTCTTTCCCCCCCCCCCTCTCTCTCTCTTCTCCTTTGAAAAAAATCAAATACAGTACTGACAAGACTTAATACAGTCTATAATACTGAGTGGATAGTTTGGATGAGTTGAGACCATACAAACCTTGAGCACTATAAAAATATTACATCGAAGGAATGCCGTGCCTTTGTATTGACAAGTAATTTTTAAAACAAGTTATGATTATCTAAACACAGCTTCAAAAGATTTCACGCCATCTATCGGTGAGAAGCAATATGAATTTTCATCGGCGATGGCGTCATTTATGACGAATGACGCCAAAGCCTTAGTTTATAATTGGCGTCAAGTCTGTTATACGTGATTTTTGTTCATGGTAATCAGATCAAGCTTCATTATATGTATATATATATATATATATATATATATATATATACACTGTAAAAAATTTACTGTAGTTTTTACAGTAAATTGCTGGCAACTCTGCTGCACAGTAATTTACTGTAATTTTCATCTTACAGTAAGCTGCTGTAACTTTGTCCTACGGTAAATTACTGTAAATTTCTAATATCTACAGGGAGATACTGTACAATTTACTGTATCTTGCTGTAAAATTTAAAACTTTTGTAATGGTAGCTACTGTAAATTTTGGTTAAATTACAGTAATGTATTGTAATTTTTTGGTTACATTACAGTGATACTGTACACTTCCTACAGTAAATTGCTGTAAACCTGCCCAATTTACCCCATATACTGTACACTTTCCACAGTAAATGACTGTAAATTTACCCAATTTACAGTAATTTACCCCATGTACTGTACACTTTCCACAGTAAATTACTGTAAATTTACCCAATTTACAGTGAAATACCATTTAAATTAAAGTGTATTGTTTTACAGTAATTGACACAAAAATACACTGAAGTACAACATTTGCATGAAACTTTGGAAAGTCTTTATTGCATAAACACACAACACAACAATATCCTATTTCCAAACAAAAACAAAATCCAAATAAATAATGCCTCCGGCCACTTCGTTGGCGGAGGCATAAAAATAGCATTTTTGAGCTTTATGTAGTGATTCAGAGCAAAAACTCTGATTTCATGTATAAATTAGCATAATTAAAACAATAAAATCATCGAAGGCAATTAAATATACGATTTTGTAGATTATGACGCAGGCAACATGCATGCTGATTTGTGATCGCGCAATCCACGGCTAAGTTTGTAGGGGGGCCATAATGCCCCCCCCCCCCCCCTCCCCACACACACACAAGACTACAAATAGCCTGGCATTTTCAGGTTTAAATTGCTCCACTTAATGCAATCGTCATACCAAAAAGATTTGAGCTCAATCAGACTTCAGCGAATGTTGCCAACAAAAGGCTTAAATTAAGACTAGTGTTCAAAAGTTATTCCAATGACTAATTTTAGAGATTTGAAAATTAATCTGGGTTTCATTTTCTTTACCCACACTTTGTAATATACCGGTATCTACTAAATTTTGGTCAAAGTATTTTACTTTTTTTTTTTACAGCATAATGGACAGATATCACAATGATTCCTTAATCTTAATACCTTAACCTTGGTGGGCTGGACAAGTTAGTCCTATAAATTGAATGTTTACAATGTTCCCAGCAAACAGCTTATCACAGTATTTGTCAATATCTTCATGAGCAAAGGCATACTATGCAGTGCAGTATACAACTCAGTTTTGAAATTCTTTACAATTGATTAACCAAAACAAGATGAATGCGACTGCATCTCCTATATGCCTCCTCTGAATAGATGGCTCAAATTGTACTTTGATTATTGTGATAACCAGAATAAAAAAACATATATATTAGTTGACCTCTTTGACAATGGACCTCACACCTTATAACCCCAAAGTCTGATCACTTTACATCCTCCTAGTCATGAGTACAAAATAGTTGATAACAAAGCTAAAACAACCCAACAACTTCATATGTATAATGACATCTATGACCTCTTGACTTTGACCTCAGTGAACAAAAATCTAATCAGTTTGTCTCACTATGGTGATGAATACTACATGTTGTTCCAAGTTTTAAGTTCATGGCTCAAATTGTTCAAGAGTGTTGTTAACAATGCAAAAACCTGAATTTTCATGGTAAGTGACCTTTGGCCTACATTTGTCACAATCTAATCTGATTGTCTTCCTATGGTGATACATACATGTACTGGTACCAAGTACAAGTTTGAAGTTAATGGAACAAGTGGTTCTTGAGATATATGGGGTGTTGCAAGAAAGTTGCAATCAATTGCAAATAATTGCTAATTTTGAAACAACCATTCTGATTGGCTCAGGGTCTGCCCTATTAAGAAGACATGCATGCAACAATGATTTTGATTGGCCAGTGACAATCAGTTGCAATTAATTGCAACTTTCTTGCAACACTCCAATAGTGTAAACAAGGCAAAAAATCCTTCAATTTCAGAATTTACCTCTCTAACCTTTGACCTTTGACCTACGTACCCAAGATCATCTACCTATGGTGATACATACTTACACAAAGTTTGAAGTTCATGCCTCAAATCGGTCTGGAGATATCGCATTAACAAGGCTAACGTCTACCAGCACAGCAACTGATGTCTGTGACCTTGACCTTCGACCTACATATCCCAAAATCTAATCATATCGTCTTCATATGGTGATACACACCAGCATCATGTTTGAAATGGATTTTGAGTTATTGCAAGAACGAGGAAGCAGTGAAAAGTGAAAACTTTTTGCCACGACGACTTTACGTGACTTTTTTTCCACGCCACAATGTGATTACCCCCCCTCCCCCCCCCCCCGAAAGGATCTAACAAGACTAAAAATTAACCCAGCTCTTTCAGGGTTAGCCTGTGTCTTTAAATTACCAATTACACATTAAATTGCCAAATAGACGAAATTGCATTCAGTAAAATATTCCTAATACATTTGTACTGCAATACTAACCAGTGGGGCTGGCCGCCACAAGCTCTAGATTGCCAAAAAATCTTTGGACAAACGAGCTGTTATTTCAGAACTATATGCACAATGTACATCACCGATATTATACATTACACAAAATGCTCCAAGTAAACAGCTTTACACTAGTGGTCTAATATCATACATGTATAAAACTTGATTGCAAAGAACTTCAAAATTTGTTTTCTCAGATGTTCATTCATGCATCAGATTTTGAACATGAATATATAACTCAAAGAACGAGGTATTATATGGCCAGTCAGGGCCATTGTTGTTTTTATAATGGCAGGACGGACAGACAACCAGAAAACATAATGCCTCTGGCACCAACTTTGGTAGGCGGAGGCATAAATATGTAGGGGGAGGGGGCTCTAGCTCGCCCCCGGCGACTACTTACCCCCGAGACTACTACCCCTAAAACAACTACACTACCCCAGGGTAGCTGTCCAAGGGATAGTTGTTTGGTGGTTAGTTGTCCTGGGGACAGTTGTCCTTGGGATAGTTGTCAGGGGCTGACTTTCCGGGGGGGGGGGGGGGGGGGGGGGGGGGTTAGTTGTCTAGGGGGTAGTCGTCAGGGTTGGCTTTCGGGGGGGGGGGGGGTGGTTTCCTGGAGGGTAGTTCTCTGGGGGCATACTTGTCTATTATGTCTATTAGGTAGTTGTCCTAGAATCCCCTTTAAAGGGGGTACCCAATGCTGAAACAATCTTACTTCATTTAAAAGATCATGATTTTATTAGCAGAATATCACCTGCCTTAAGATTTTTTTTTTTTAAATCATGTTGCCAGAAAATCCCCAAAATATGGTAAGATTTCAGGATATTTTGGCCCCTCAGTTGTGTCCCAATTTCAGCTAGGTAACCACAATGACGTCAAAGTGGTTACCAAGGTTCACGTATTGCAGATGTGTCGCGCCCTAGACTGTACAAAATGCTTTATACCTTGCGCACATTTCGCTAGAATTGGGCGACAAGGTAACCACTTTGACGTCATTGTGGTTAACTAGCTGAAATTGGGACACAACTGAGGGGCCAAACTATCCTGAAGTCTTACCATAATTTAGGGTTTTTCTGGCAACACAAATTTAAAAAAAACTTTAGGCAGATGATTTTCTGCTAATAAAAACATGTTTTTTAAAATGAACTAACATTGTTTCAGCATTCGGTACCCCCTTTAATGAATGTGTGATGTATACAAAAGTATGAAGCAACAAGTCAACATGAATTTCTATAATTATAGGTCCTTTACAATGTGTATATTTCTACACATTCAAATTGAAAAAAGAAAAGGTCTAAAATTTGGACTTTGGAAGTAAAAAAAAATACTCAGAATCAGATTGTAATCTACACTTCTATGACAACACACAGGCATGTGTGTGATTGTTCATACAGGCATTTGAAATTCAGGATGACCTAACAACTGGCGAAATCCACATAAAATATACAGGTTTAAGCATTAAGCCCAGTGAAAATCAGCATATCGGCGTACGAATGACACTTATTTTGGGGTTGTACTGCTGCCTCTTAGATCCTCTGCACTTGGACCCATCAGGACTGATTCCAATTAAGTGTGCCAGCATTCATGCAGGCACTTGGTGGTAACGACACCCTAGGACTGGCTACATGCAGGTAATAATATATAGGTGAAGCATAAAAGCACTGGAAGTCAGCAAACTGGCGTACGAATGACACTATTTTGTGTTGCAGTGCTGCCTCTGGCTACAGGAGTGTAGATTTCAATCTCTAGAGGTGAAGATTAAAGCCACTGGAAGTCAGCGAAGCGGCATACAAATGCCACTACTTTGGGGTTGCACTGTCTCTTACATCCGCCGCACTTGGATCCGTCCAGACTTATTCCAAGGAGATATCTGACAGAGAGAAAGAAAAAAAGATGGTAAGATATTACAAAAATAGATTAATTTCACAATTGAAATGATTTTTTAGTTTTTTGTTTGGCTTTATATAAATAATGGACTCATGATTAGCAAGCCTATACTGAAATTTATCAAACATTAATAATAGATTATACTTTTTTTTTTTTTGGCTAGTAAAGAGTCAAGCTCTTCTCTAAAACAAAGGAGGCAAAAAAACAAACAAACAATCAAAAAAAATTATAAACAAACGCAAACACAAACACAAACTAAAAAAAACAACTTAGTATGCCTGATGTTTGTCGGCTAGTCGTTCATAGTTCTTGACATTCTGGAGTTTCACACAGCATTGCCCGAAGGTATGTTTACCTTTAAAATGTGACAGTTGTGAAGATAATCTTATTTGCCTTACCAAAAACTTATGCTTATGCTTTTGTTTTCTAGGGCAAGCCCACAAGTGCATGTTGCTTACTCCACCAAGCATGATTTTGGTAGCAAAGTACATGAAACATATTTTGGAATTGTCTATTTTTTCAAGAAAAAATGCTCTAGAATCAAAATGCCTTAAGTTCTGATAATTAATAATGTGGATGTCATATAAAACGGGAAGTGCTGATCTATCAAATACCTCAAACAATTCCATATCACAATCAAAAGATCTAGAATGTTGCATTTTCTTAAAGCCACCCTGAATAAATCCCTTTCAATGAAAACAATATAATAACCAGATGGATTCTTGAATGGCAGTCAAAATTAATGCCTCCAACATTGCCATATCTGAATACACTGACCTTTTAATATTTTCAAAAACTTTGATAATCTAATCAGATTATCATTGCCATTATGCATACATGAGTAAAGTTTTTAGTTGTTCTGTCAGTTGCTTCCTAAGTTATCACAAGAATGATGGTATTTTTCATGTATACAATAACCTCTATGACTTTTGACCCCAAATGAGCCAAGTTTGAAGGGGAGCCACCAAAAGGGTCTTCAGCTATCGAGAGAATGAAAACAGGACAGATGAACGGACAACAAAAAGAAAAAAAAAAAAAAATTAATCCCTCCGGCACCCACCTCCAGCAGGCTGCAGCATATTGACACATGATAAAGTACATTCAAAATAAAAAAGAGCTCAGATATTCTATGCTTCTGATATTTTGCATGCCATTAGTACCTCTGGATGAATTCGAGTGTTGTGGATGCGGTGCTCTGATACTGCAAGTTCAGAATGTAGTATGAGGCAAACGGGAAGGATAACCCACAAATGAAGCCTGCTTCAGCTGGTGTAGATTGACCAATAACACCATTTTCCACAAGAACCGTCCATCTGGATGTTGCTGAGGCAATGGGATCCCCTATCAAACAAAAATAAAGTTAAATTTTAATCATTATGACCTTCATTTGGCTTAACTGATTTATGGTTTTGCTTCTGCTACACTGGCTGATGGGAACATCTCTGACACCTTTCACTAAAGAGTAAAATATATTGTATGAAACAAGGTTTCTGATTGGTCAGATTCGCGTGTCTTGTCATTGCGTAATTCATTATATGCCATTTTTTACACAAACTGCCATAAACAACGCTCGATAACGATAAAAATTAATCGATAATACAGAGTTCATTGCACTTTATCAATGAATGTTGCAATATAGAGTTTGTGAGTTCCGATCCCAAAAGCAGTTTCCCATCTTACATGTATATAACGCATAGTACATGCTCATTTTCGTCAAATATACCGTATATGGATGCACATATTATGATACATATTCAACTCAAGAGCATGCACTATATGTATAATATTTTCTTCTCATTTTTGATAGACCAGATATGTTTTTTCCTTCCCCCCCCCCTCCAATCCAATACAAATTGTGGAAATATCACAAGACAAGAGCACAGAGTGAAAAGTATAGATTGTTTTTTGCTCTTTTCTTCCTCTCTTGTTTTTACCATTTGGTTAGGATCATACAGTATTCACATGTCTCCTTGGTAAGTGATTGCATTGTACATTCAAATGATGTTACAGTTTGAAATGAATTAAAAACTGTAAAAGGCTGAAAGTACGATAACTACAAGTCTGGTTAAGAAGATGGACACATAATCTATACAGACATTAATCTACACCCAAAAGTGAAAATGTTTACAATGTCCAATTATATCATTCTACAACGATTTTCAATCAAAATCTTTGGAAGTCTTAAATGATAACGCACCTTGGATGACAAGCTTCGGTGCTTCACATTCAGTTGCCTCGCTTGCTCTTTCGAATTCCTCAGCAGTAGCAGTTACCTAAAGATTAAGGGTGCATAAAGGAAAAGAATCATATGAAAATCAAGTGTTTATACCACAATTACACATTCGATTCAACTCTACACTATAGTGTCATTTAATTGATTTTGATTTAAATATTGCAGTCCCCAAATTTGAAGCTCCAATCCAATCTCAAATCAATTTTCAGTTGTTCATCAATGAACTTGCATAATACTTGCAGGGGGGGGGGGGGGGAGATTTTTTTTATTAGATGGGGTGTGCCAATGGCTCACTCAACCCCCCCCCCCCCCACCAAAAAAAAAAAAAAAGTCTAAGGAACAGTTCCACAGAGAAAAGAATTTAAGGTTCTTGAGAACTAGTAGCTCAAACACATTTAACCGGTTCAATCCTTCAATCCAATGCACTAGCTGGCAAGATGAATTTTATAAAGAAAGCATATTCACAAAGCGTAGAGTGATTGGCATGAAAGCAATAACCAAATGCCTAATTTTTGCACTCCAGACTAATATTGCAAAATATTGTGTGGGTAAAGATAAGAATAAAATGTAATTATTAATTCTTACATCCCAGAGTAGGAAGAGTGCATCATCCTTCACTTTGAAGAAGCTCTGGAGACCTGTCAAGATGGCCCATGCGACCTGGTGCAAGTTGGGATCCCCTTCGCCATATACCGCTTCCACAATTTGGCGGGCACCGTTCTTATCGTCCCATTTCTCCTTCACTAGGAATTGAAGGATGGCTTGTCCTTTCTCTCTAAATGCGGTCAGAAGGGTGGAGGTAATATTGACACCAGTAAGGGTTGCAAAATGCTTATACTGAACATGGTAGGAAGGAATAATCACTGGTCCTTGATTCGGTGTACCATCTGTGGTGGTGGCCCATTGAACCTTTCTTTGTAGATAATATGTAATGGTCATTAAAGTCACCAACATGTATTGCATCTTTCACCTCAATTTGAATCACATTGGACAGAGGGAAGCCTCCATTACGGCTCTGATGTTGGTGTCGTCACTTTGTCGCTCAGCACGGTCTCTCCGCTGTGTTAGTGTGTACTTTGTGTGCGATACGCTTAAACTGACGCTAGCATTTAGCAATCAAAATTTAGGCGAATGTGTATCCAACATGCACTTAACACTGAGATTTGATACTAACTTCAGCATACAGCAGAGAGATCGTGTTGAGCGATGACACTGACAGAGAGTTCCCTCGGCCTCTGTCTTACTTGATTCAAATTGAGGTGAAAGATGCGATACATGTTGGTGATTACTCTCTGAAATTTTGAAGAAAATTCTTTCACGGATGCGGGCAGGATATGAAAGTGCATTAGCACCTTCTGTCTCTTCTGACAACTGTAACAGTGAATACTTGACCCAGTCCCACTCAGGCATGCATAGTCAGCGGTTATCTTAGAAGTTATCAGAACATACATAAAAATGTACATATGGGACTAGATTCTAAATGTAAACAAGCAATGAATGCACCTCTAACTGTTAGTACTGCCGCTGTTTATTTTGACACCTCGGAAGGCATTGATATTAAATATGCTGTTAATCTTCGATCTGATTTAGCTGATAAAATATAGAATCATGTCATAGATAAAGAGTGATTTTATTAAATGATCTTTTACCGTGGGCGAGGGGTCCATTCAGTCACGTCGGATTTGTCCGCACATACACATGCGCAGTACAGTGCATATATCATGGTAGGAAAAAAGAAAAAGAAAAAGAAAAGGTTGCGTTGTCTGTCGGGCTACCTGCGTTGCTGCGCCATACAAATAAAAACAGTCACTCCCTGCACTGACGCGACTGAATGGACCCCTCTCCCTCGGTAAAAGATCAAATAAAATAACTCTTTATTTTTTATCTATGTCATGTGATTCTATATTTTATCAGCTAAATCAGATCGAAGATTAACAATATATATTTAATATCATCAATGCCTTCCGAGGTGTCAAAATAAGCAGCGGCAGTACTAACAGTTAGAGGTGCATTCATTACTTGTTTACATTTAGAATCTAGTCCCATATGTGCATTTTTATGTATGTTCTGATTAACTTCTAAGATAACTGCTGAAATCGTTTGCTCCTGACTATGCATGCCTGATTGGGACTGGGTCAAGTATTCAGTGAACATTACAGTTGTCAGAAGAGACAGAAGGTGCTAATCAATGCAAATGAAGATAGATCTCAGCTCACACAGGCAGGCTGTACGCTAGCCTAGCGCGCTGTGAACAAAGGACGCCTAGAATAGCCAATCATTGTCATTGTCATTGTCAGCCGGCGGCCAGCTAGGATAGCATGCAGTAAACTATAGACCATACACGTACAGTATGTAGTGCACAGTACTTGTACATGATACGCATTAGGATTTCTCTTCTTCTGATTAAGTATGCCTCCTTCAATTGACTCTGGATTCTTGCAAACTAACTGTTAGACCCTATGCATTTTAGTCTATAGTATAGGGCCTACTGCGAATGAAAAACCACACCCTGCGACGTGATACCAATAAAATGTTAAGAAGCACTTATAAGATAATTTCAACTTGTTCTAACATTCTATAGATAGATCTTGTGTTGAAATATTTGAGCTTTCAAAACTAAGTTATTAAAGTCGTTCAGTCCAGTCCAGTCGTCTCGTTCGAATCTGCATGGGGATGGCATAGCTAGGCATAGTAATAGCCACACACATAAAACACCCCGCACACGTACACATCTTAGGTAGACAACACAACATACACATTAACACACACATCTTGCGTAGACAACACAGAAAGCGCGAAAAGTGAGTACGATGAATTGAATGTCAAATTTCCATGAAATATTACATAATATTGGAAAAATATAGACACAAAATTTCCAGATCTACAAGATCCTTAGAAAACACATCATCACCACTTACCAGGGAAATTTACACTTGCACTTGATTCTCGATGATTTCCACAGATAACTGGCAACTTATGTTCTCCTTCAGACACCCAAACGTTTGCAGAGATTTATGTTCTGCGCTCGCGCATGGTGCGCATGCGCGTGTGACGTTGTGTATCCCAGAATGCACTTCGGGCGCTCTGTTACAGTAATTTACCGTAACATTTGTCTGCGAAAAGAACAGCACTAATGCTTCCAGGAAATTACCGTGAACCGCCTAAAAATACGGCAAATTGCTGTAAAATCGCTCCTACAGCATTTTACCGTTAAAAATTACTGTAATTTTTACAGCAATTTTTTACAGTGTATATATATATATATATATATATACATATACATATATATATATATATATATATATATATATATATATATATATATCTGTATATAATCATGTTGGCACAGAAAGGGTTAACAGCTTGTCTCGACTTCGATAACAAATCAGACTCAATAGCTGAACATGAATTATTGTACCTGCACTTATTTAGATACGTAATTAATATAAAATGGCAAGCGGAAATTGAGACAATGAACTCCATGCATATATTAATGTACGCTGTTATTGGGTGTCGAAACTTTTGGAGACATTATGGAAAATTACAATGGGCTGAAAAGAGAAAAAGGAGGAGGGAGAGGGAGGGGTGAGGGAGGGAGGTCCATGGGTGTAGATAGCGCCTGCAGCTAGAGGTGGCGTCCTCCTACTTTTGTAACGGTGAAAATTTGACACAGATATCGAATGTGGAAAGTGGTACTTGCATGGAGTGAAGAACAGATTAAAAAAAAAATGAACGAAAAAAAGGGTGTTAGGTTAGCCATTTGTAGCAAGAAGAGAATCCATTTATTAAAAAAAAAAAGACTTTCCTCGCAATAGACCTCTGTCACAAAAAATCACATTTCAGTATTTTCAAAGTATTCACGGACGAGTAAATAAAAGTCACATCCCTGCAATAGTTATAGGCCTATATACACTCAGCAAAAAAAGAAAGTAAACACTTTTTCGAGCTCAAAATTTTCATGGAAGATTTTCATGAAAATCAATATATTTTATACCATATTAAAGGTAATTTAATTGGCTATCAATTTAATAGGTCAATATAAAAGGAAACTTTACGCATGAGTGAACACATTTGTTTTTATCCTCCAAAGCACAAAAGTAAAAGTTGCAAAAATTGACATATTGTCTTTCATTTGCAAATGCCCTTTAAGACAACAATGATAACAAAAGACCAGTTTAACACAATGGGAGACACAAAGAAATGGCAAAAATAAGTCTATATTCTCTTAATCTCTTTATGACCTCAAACAAAATAAAAGTGGGAAACTTCAGGGCAGAAAATAAGAATTTTTACTGAACTAAAACTTCAAGCGACATAGGGAGCAAGGGCACGAAGATGATTAAATGAACAAAATATCTTTATTTCATTCATTCAATTTCGTAATTTAAGAATTCATAAGACAAATTCAAGAACCAAATATAATTTACAATTTTTCTAATTTGAATATTCAATTCACAATTCTACCATTTTTGTTAATGTTGCTTATTCTCTCATTTCATGTGAATTTGGATTTGACAGAACATTCTTCATTTTCCTCCATTATTTTTAGCCTTTATTGATCTTTTGGGCTTTAAAGAATTTATAAAGATCATAGGTATATTTTTGCAACTGAATCCATGTTCATTATTGTGTCAAATTTGTCTTTTGTTCTTATTGTTACATGGAAGAGCATTTACGCATGAATGACAACTTGATCATTTTTGCAATTTTCACTTTTGTGCCTTGGAAGAGAAAAACAAAGGTGTTCACCCATGTGTAAAGTTTCCCTTTTTATTGACTTATTAAGTTGATAGCCAATTAAATTACCTTTCATATGGTATATAATACGTTAACATTTCACCAAAATTCTATGAGTAATATAAACTTGAAAAAGTGTTTACTTTCTTTTTTTTTTTTGCTGAGTGTATTATGCAGGGAATAGAAAACTATAAGCGAAGAATCGGTGAAGGGCTTAATTGTGCAGAACGGACCATTTTGTAATTAGGAAATTGTCGAAAATTAAAGGGACGGCAAGATTATGATATCTATTATGGCCAATTTTTTTGGTTCATTATTCTATATGAATATTGCAATGGATTCCTCAAGGAGGGCAGTTCAAGTAATACTTTGTCGTGCCTAAATGGATCTTGGTACAATTCCGACTCTTTGCTGCTACAATTTGTTTGACATTGTGTAGGCAGACTTGCAAAAGTTGTGACTGTTCGAGTTTTGTTTGGGATTGATTTTCAAATTGGAATTGCAAATCCTTTTTTTTTTTCAAAATATCAAGTACAACAAGACGACAAGACCTGGTTTAGTGTAAAAGTATAGCGACATAAACGGGTCGGAGATAAAGAAGAATCTCAGGAACACAAAACTATACCAATGTAGCTCTACAGAGGGCGCAATCAAGAAGTTCATAACGACAACATTAATATTACATTGTGACTTCACAATGTACTACAATATTATTATTCATATACAGTTTGTACATGTATTACCATTGATCATCATCCGAGTGCTGACGTACGAGCGATTTACGGATGAAGGACAGCATGGGCTTGATTCGGTAGCCATGCCGGGGCCACTAAAGATTACTAAAAACTACTAAATTTCTATATGAAGACTATCATTAGCGGGCAGTTAAGATTTATGGTGGATTGTTATGTTTCCGGTTATATCGGGCCACAAAATTTCTTCTTCTCTTTTTTTTTTCTGGTCAAAATTTCAGATTTCAAGATTTTAGTGACCCGAACGGACCATTAAAGAAAAAAGTTATTGTCGTGCCTTGGACTTACAAAGATGGAACGATTCATTGTACCTTCTATCTATTTATCTGAAGAGAGGCATTGAGAGCGTCACTGAGATTGAAAATTTGAGCCGAATTAAATCCACAATGTGTATAGATTAAGTTTTGATATCAAACTATACAGAAAGGTTGATAGACACCAGAGCTGCATCGCGTGCCCAGTGTAGATATCTACAAAGCTTTTGTTTCGATAAAAATCCGTATCCAAAACTTTTGTGTTCACTGTATGAACATTAATTTGCCTGATGAAAACGACCAATGCGTCACCAGATAAAGATTCCAAAGTCTATTATAGACTTATAAGAGGTGATTGTACTTGAATAAACGAGCACTATCAAAATTGATAAGAGCCCAGATAATTAAGAAGTAGAAGCAAAACTTTGGTATGCACTGTAAAACTCCTCTTTCTGAAATCAGCAAATCTATTCGGAATGATGGGATGGGGCAAAAATACTTACATTCTTGCACTGTTACGTCATATAATCAAGATGTTTTCTGATCTCAAAAGCTTTGAAATGGAAGAACTAGAGGTATAGTGAAGAAAAGAAAAAAAATGAGTACTGCATAAAGATAAAGAAAACAATTATGGACGCAGAGAAATAGAAGGCAATGAGCGCAATGCAAGCGTTCCTGACTAAATTGCACCATAAATAAAGGCGATAATGATAACTGAAAGTAGGTCTATACGTCATAACGCATAATAGAGAGTGTTTTTTTTTTTTCACAAGGACTTGGTTTTTATTCAGTTACATAAAACGAAATGATAATTTATATTCTCTTTAGGTATTAAATGTTAGAATGAAACAACAGAATTCCATTCGGTTCAGTTTCCCCAAGAAACTATGCTGGTATGTCACCGAGCAATTGGTAGGATAATAGTTGAAATAGGAATTTCATTTGATGTATACCATACCAACACTTGGAAATAAAAAAATTAATGTTGTTCAGAG
This sequence comes from Diadema antillarum, assembly GCF_040938485.1. Lineage (NCBI taxonomy): Eukaryota > Metazoa > Echinodermata > Echinoidea > Diadematoida > Diadematidae > Diadema > Diadema antillarum. The sequence goes on from NW_027271331.1 coordinate 752,622, forward strand.
TGAACCTCAAATTGTGATTTCGATAGATCTCCGCTATCGGTCGGTAAATAAAAGAGATCGGCGCCGGTTGTCACATGATAGTTTTCAACCAATTACGCGACAGCTGAATACGTATGGTCAAAACATCGACGATATGAGCAGGTTTCACGGCGGACGCTACCGAATATTTAATGACTAAATTTCGCTATTTTTGACTGGTATTTTCATACCACTATGGAGGAAGCAACAGTTGAAGTAAGTATAATTATGTTGAACGATGAGGTTATTCTATAGTTTTCCGACAAATTGCGCGGGCCGCGTGTGAACTCAATGAGTCGCGAATGGCCAGTAGTGGACCACTACCTGAACCTTGCCTATCGGCCATGGTATAGCTATAACCCCCAGATCTCTCCCGTGCGAATTCGCAAGGCTTCCGTTGCTTGTGAAGCGACGCACTTCACTACAGAAATTGGACTTTGAGTTTTCTAATTCTCGAAATTCTATTGCAGCTGCACCCTGCCCAAGTAGAAGCGCGAGGAGAACACGGAACGAGTTCCTTATGTCCCCCCACTAATTTGCACAAAATAAATAAATTACTTTTTTTTATACTGATAATAAACTAAATAAAAGTTATGCTAGGGTTATGTCTCAAAAGGAAGTCTTCCCATAAATGGCATAGAATCTAACCTTTATTTAGTTAATTATTAGTAAAAGAAAATAGTAATTTAGTGGGGGGGGGGGGGGGGGGGACATAAGGAACTCTTTCCGAGAACACATTAATATGTGTCTATCGATGTAGCTTTCCATGCCAGTGTCCATGTTTGTATACAAAGCTAAAGTTAGGCTAAGTTACTGATTGTAGATTAGAAACTTGTAACCATTGACAAGGACATTGTTAATGTTATATTGATATCCTTGACCTTGTTGAAGTGAAATGATGATTGAGGGTAGTACCCAAAAATAGAGCTGGATAAATTGAGTGATCACGTGGCACATGGAGATAGCTTGCCAGACTCGCTCTAAAAGTCTATTACAAACCTGTTTAGGAAGCCTACTCAGTTTTAGTAGCTCTAGGAATAAGCGCCATATTACATGTTTTCTTGTGCCTCTAATGTTAAAGTGCTCTGTGCAGCTGTGGCCTGTCAGCTGTGGATTGTGTACATTGAAAATTTACAATCTATATTGTACTGTAAAAGTGGATATTTTCGCGTGACTAATTTTTCGAGCTTGGCCGTGTCAGAAGAGTTTTGCATGTTTTTGAATCCGCAGAATCAAGACGACATGCATAGGAACATATGGCAAGCAAAAATACTTGCATGCTTTTATTTTCGCGCTAGTTTCTGGTTCCGCGAAATGAGCGAAAATTTCCGCTTACATTACAGTATTGTGTATTAATTAGCCATTTGTCTGTAGCCGGCGTAGGCCTCCACACAAATGAAATGTGGATCGGCACTTGCACATCGCACAGGGTTCGACCTCCTGTGCCAAGGTTCGACTGTACACAAAAGTGTATTATTGATAGGTTTCTAATTCTAAAACCAGCAAAAATACATGCAATGCATGTATCTTCACAATTTTCTCTGCACATTTTGCATGGGTTGACAATTGTGCAGCGCGAATTCAAGAACCGGCGAATATGTTTTTGAGCAGCTCAGCGCGAAAAATTAATCTCACAAAAATATTGAAGTTTAACAGTGGTAATCAAACTCATGAACAGAATAACAGAAATTTTGTAAAAATTGAAATTCATGATATAGGGCAGAGACTCCAACTCTCCCGTTTTCGACGGGAGATCTCCCGCCGAAAACCAATTTTTGCAAAATCTCCCGTTCTCCCGCTTGAGATTTACTTTCTCCCGCCCTGGCTCTGTATCTCCCGTTGGAAAGGATTTCTTACTTATTGCTTTTGTATGTTGAAAAAAAAAAGCCTTTAATAGCACCAGAGAGCATCAAGAACCCTGGGAACTTCGCGCTTCTTACACATCAACTTGGAGTCTCCCGTTTGCTAGGGGTTTCAGGCAGGAGAATCTCCAGATCAGAAGGTGCTTTGGGTTGGAGTCTCTGATAGGGTCTTCACAAAATTGCAGGATTGGTATCATGCATTTATTGCAACTATATTTTTAAGAGAGTATAGAAGATAAAATGGCCTCTTTGTTTGATTGTAGTGCAAAAGCTCACTGCTACTGATCCGTTGTGCATTTTGCACAATTTTAAGGGTCAAAACATGAAATTGAAATCCTACTTGGTTAGTTAAGGTTGTGTCTGAAAGTACCAAAATGAATAATGATAAAGTAAGTAAATGAAAATATTTAATCTTGAGTAGAATATTTTACATTCTACAGTATTGAAATGAATGTTATGGTAATTTAAAATGGAATGAAATAAGAATAAAATTTTGAGGCTAAGACTTGTTGGCTATATGCTTGTAATCATTGATTTATATGCCCAAGAGCAAGTTGATAAGGTAGTTGCCATGTAACAGTATACACCATTAGGCTGGTGGCTATGAGTTGCAAGGGTTGTGAATTATTTCACTTCCTCTGATTTTCTACCATAAATACTGCTGTATACTGAAGATGTGTAACATTGGGAAGTCCTATAGGTACAAATCTATCTCATGATATTGGGTTCTAGTCTTTCAGACATACAATGTGAAAGAAAATAGTTGATGAGAAAGATGCTTTATAAATGGAATTGATGCTTAAAAGAAACCTGTACTGACATTTTCTTCTTGTCTGATAATTCTAATCTACATTTTTTGATGCCTACAACTGGAAAGAGAGGATTCTATAACCCAGGATAAGCCTGTAATGATTTTTTGAAAAAAATGAAAACGAGCAAGCCAAGGAACGATCCACACAATTTGGCATACGTCACAGGTGCCAACCTCCGACTTTAGCAAAACGAACTAGAAAGGTTCTACTCATGTCAATTTACTGATGAAATCTCACACAAAGTACTGCAAAAACTGTTATTTAGTAAAATTGCAAAATGGAGCTGAAATAAACATGTTAAACAATATTTATTAATTTTTAAAAGGAATCTCTTCAAAAGCTTTTTATTTAGATCAATTTTATGGGGAATATTCCAGATATGCAAAATGAAATTGGCATCATTGTCCGAACGTGCTGCCCATAGAAAGCTGTGTGTAAAAAAAGTAACGTTGCACTGCACTAACTATGCATTGATGATGAGCGATAATGAAATGGTTCGACATCACCGTTCAAACTATCTAACGAAGATGAGGACTGAGTGATTCTTAAAATCTAAATCCAAAAAATAGTCAACGGCAATCACGGTTTACGCCTAGTTAGAAGAAAACGGCACTCAGTACACATAGACTCTAGACTAGAACTAGGACTAGGACTAGTGAGCAGTCAAGGACCGAGAAGATTCTACTCGCCGCTCCGTCGACAGCTGTACGTGCACAGCGCTAATAATAGGCACAGCGTAAACGTTTCGTATGCAATACATACCCCGAATGGCCCCGCTGCCAGAACTTGAAGAAAGTCCAGACGAAAGTCCAGACTCCAAGGTCTAGCGTTGCCGCTAGAGGCCCTCGTGCTGCAGGCCCTGTTGTTTCTGTGCTGAATTTTGCAGGTAAGATATCTGCTTTATGGATTTTCAATGTTTTTGTGGTCGAGATAAATCTCATGGTGGTCGTATTAACACCAAGGACTAACTTAGATCTAGTTTTAGTAGGACCCATACCTCGGAAGAGTGGCCCGACCACGTAGATATAAACAGTGCCACCGCTTCGCGATCCAAGCGCTGGTGTAGGCATAGTGCTAGAGTACTTCCGTATCCATGTAGATATCTCAAAATTCACCCAACCAAATTGCACCAAAATCACAAGAAGTATTTTATGACTCATGTCCACTTGCTCACGTTAATTGGAACCAAATCGCAAGTTGAGAAGCGTAAGTGAAGTTGTCGACTTTCCTGTCGTCGCTAAAAACAATCTACTCTGTACGAACAAGAGTGATCGCGGCGTAGTATCCCTACTTGCCTGCGCACGCACAGACTGAAGTTAGCCATCTAATATCATGAGACAAATATTTCAAGTAATCGGGAGCAAGAAATCAATTTATAAATTATTTGAGCTAAGTTGAATGAAAAATAAAGTTTGTAAATCACTCATATCGCTAAAATCATAACATTTTTTAATTTAGTTCCCGCGTAAATTCCCCGTTCGCACAGCACTAGTCGGCTAACTTCAGTTCTAGATTGTGCATATCGCGTTTACCAAGATCTCTCGCGAAGTGTGAGGTTTTTTTTAGTGACAACTTGAAATTCGGCGTCAATATTGATACTTCTCGATTACCGATTTCGTTCAAATATAAAACGGTATTTTGAAATATGCTTAGAAATATGTCCTGTAATTTTGGTGCGATTTGGTTCAGCAAAATTTGAGACAGCTGCATGGATAGGACAGTACACAAGTGCCGCCTGCTAGCTAAATTGGGCCTAAGCGTCGTCTGCTACTCGGCACGATTTAACGCACGCGTATGCGAGGGCTTGTAATCAGTGAAACATTTGGCACCTGTGACATCACGACATCCGGGCTCGTCAGCTCATTAGCATAATTCTCGCCCAAAAATTTCCATTTTCAACATGAAATTACGGACTAAATCGTTATGAAATTTTGATTCTGTTTGCACCCCTGGGTCTTTTAGAATTAAAAGAACAACACATAAAAAAATAAAAAACCGGTACAATGCCCTTTTAATACTGGAAGAGCACATGTGTACAGTACATTTCTGGAAATGGACTACGACATTAGAGAGAATAATGTGGTGGTAAGCCATTCATTAATGAATCAGACATGTATTTGGTCAACTCAGTCTCATAGCTTATTGTAAAACCAGAAATGTATGCGTTAATGTCGCAAATTTCACAAGAGCCAAGATTTGCAAAATTAATTGCATGCCAGGGGCAATTCGCGAAAAGTTCATGCAACTTTTGCGACTGTCGGCTCCAATTCTCAAAAATTTCATGCTGCGAACTTGCTTTATAGTTGTAATACATTCATTTCTAAGTAGCTGAACGAACATTTTTTATTTTTATTTTGTTGTTTTGTGGGAGGGTTTTCAGTGTGTGAAAATGTGTGTGTATGTGTGTGTGTGTGTGTGTGTGTGTGTGTGTGTGTGTGTGGTGTCTTATATTGGTTCCCACCATCCATGTTTATTTCATATCACGTTTCTTGAGCAGCATGTTTATCTGCATAAACTGAAGAGCAATTACAATAGTAGACTATGAAGAAAAGCAATTGTGCAAAGTCAGATGGAATTTCAATGCTCCCTTCTTTGAGTAGGGGTTGAAGTGGCAAGAGACCTTTCTGTGCTGTAGGGCTTCCAAAGCAGCAAAAGAACCAGAGCATTTTATCGTTTCATCATACCATCATATGACAGTTGTTTGATTCAATCAGTGATAGCAGATGTTCAGGTCTAAGTCTTCTTTTTTTTTTTTTTTTTTTAAATACTTAATGGTTGAAAAAGACCTTTGTTTCTTGCCAAGCCAGACTCATAAAGCCACAAGACTGCCTATACTTGTCTCTTCCCAGGCCTGCCCGTGTATGCCTCAAAAGTATTGCCGTGTCGTCCTTGTTTATCAGAGAAGGGCATCAAAATTATTGGTGTGCACATACAGCCACTGTAGAATAGAGATAAACAGGTGTCAATATTTCAGTCATATGTGCTGTGCTATCACATTAGGTCATTTTTTATTGTTGTTGTGTGGATCATAAGGAAAAAAAAAAGAATGCAAGAGAGAGAGAGAGAGAGAGAGAGCTTTTCTGTTTTCAGCAACAAGGCACATGTTATAGTTGTTGTCTGTTGGTTCGTATCTGTTGCCCACCAAATGTATGACACGATTCTGAATGCAAAGAATAGTGCTCAAGCAAGGTAAAACCTGAGCTCTGCATTTCAAAGATTTTATGTCCCTGTGCCCGGTGACTATAAAAGAAAATTTGTTTCATGTGCTTCTAGTCCATCTACTCGTCTGCTTCTGTTGGCCTAAAAACCTTGACAGGAAAGCATACATACATGTAGTACTTTAAATACACCTATTGTACATCTTGTGTGATAGTTGAGACGGATTATATGTCTGCCTGTATGCTAATTATAACCGCACAAACAGAAATAAGTTCATCGAATTCTGTATTCTTCTGATTTATTCGATAATTACCATGCTACTTAGTATTGGTACCAGAAGCACTCATGCCTAGAAGGATTTTAAAGATTGTCTTTCTGTAGATCTGGGGGGGGGGGGGCATTTTATGAACAAATTTGCTGTCAGCCAATCAGATGCAAGGATTTCAGTAGCTTTTAACATTTTGTCAGATGAAATATCTGACAAAACGCTTCATGAAATGCCCCCCACTGGTTTACATATTTGTATATGATAAAATACAGGTAAGATTTTTTTCGTGATGCGTGTGTACTGAACAGCCTATTCAAACTTTGATGTTGAAAGTACTAGGTGCAATCAATAGTAGTGGAGAAAGTATGAAACACTGTTAGACTTAACTTTCAATGAAATGTATTTGAGTAGGACTGATTAATATGCAGCAAGGAAAGCTACCGAACAAATGATTAATTAACAGGAATTCGTTCGTACAGATGGGCAAGAACATGTCATTGTCCCTTCTTATGTGAGATACGTACAGATACACATACATCCTTTGATTCAGTGACTAGACTCCAATTACTGTATAACCAGAATTGTTTGCATGAATTTTAATTTTGCAAATTTCGCGAGAGCCAAGATTTGCAAAGTTTAAATGCAAGCAGAAGTTCTTGTCTACACCATATGCACTGAATGCCAGTGGCAATTCATGAAAATTTAATGATGTGAAAAAGGTCGTCTGCTCCAATTTGTGAAAATTTTATGCCACAACCATTTCGTACTTGAAATGTAGGGCCCAAAATGTACAACTCTATGGCACAACCACTACTACTACTGCTACTACTACTACTACTACTTCTACTACTACTAGTACTACTGTAGTGAGAAAATTAGAATTCATCTTTCACCAGTCTGCCAGCACAATTGCTTCAGTACTGCTTTTTTGATTGACATAAGAATTATCTACTGTAGCCTCCCCATTTGTTCCCCCAAGAATTGTTGTCTCCCTCAGCTAAGATTCACCCTCTTCATCCCCAGAGACTTGCTTTGTAGAATTTTGCAGATTCTGTGCTATGCCTGCTTTGCTTGTCGACAACCTGTCGATGCATTTTCTCTCCCGTGACGTAGATTGAAAAAAAAATGTGAAAGATATCAGTTTAAAGAAAGAGAGAGAAATGCAGGAAAATTTGACTTTTGCTGCAGCATGATTTCATTGACGTCGGGGAGCAGGCCTCCACTGCTGACTTGGGCCTGTGCGTCCTTCTTTGCCAGGGTGTTCCTGTTTGCGAAGGGAGGCCAGTTGTTCGCTGGCTCGTGGTCCCCGTTCCCGCTGACTGGTCGGCGTGAATCAGTGCCTTGTTTACGTGTGACACATTGTTCTGTCTGAGCACAATAGCAAGGGGCTGGCTGGCTGGCTGGCTGGCTGGCTGGCTAGATGGTGCCTCTGTGCGTAGTAATCTTTTCAGTGATATCCAATGTGTCCCCCCCCCCCCTCCCGCAACAGAATATGGCCCCATTTCTTGTTCTGTTCAGCATATTCACCTCTAGCACAAACAAGCCAAACATGATATGCTCACCCAGCCACACTTTTCAGTCAAGAATAAGCCAATTCGGAGCATTCCAGTTTGTGCCTGAGCAGAAAAAGATAATTTGTACAAACAGGCATGTTGGGTGTTAGATTCACAGAGATAATAAAGCATCTGTGATATCGATTATTCATTTTATCCTTGTAAAGGGTACTTGCCAGCACATCCACCTGACAGCAAGTGGGGTATTTGGCAATATTAGTAGAAAAAGTTTGTTTGTGCATTCAATCCAATTGAATAACATTGTGGTTACTTAGTCTACGCAAGTTATTATTATTTTTTTTTAGAGATGAATTCAATAAATTGTCATGGTGGGCATGCTATAATGCATTATATCACTTTGAAAATGAATGGAGTGTCTAACCAACTGAGAAATTAACTTTAAAAAACTGAAAAAAAGTCAACCTTGCATATCAGTGATGACCTTGTCCTTGCTCTGATGGAAATTTCTTTTTTTGGAGGTGTTGTGCAGAGAATCGATCATGCATGTCTCCTATTTAAAGAATACTTTTAACAGCAAAAAAGAAGTCAATGTTGCTTTTAAAATCAAAGCCGACTATACAGTGTATTATCAATGTTCGTCAATTTCCATTTTTCACTTGTTATACCAGTATTCTGTTTTCATGTGTTCACTGCAGAAAATGCAGAAAAGAAAAACAAACAGTTTTTCACAAAATCACAAGTAATGTCATGGCCATTTAACAACAACAACAAAAAAAAAAAAAACTAATTTGCAGAGCCCATAGCGTTGCCATGTACTCTGACTTTACCAAAGTTCAGATGGACAAAAGTATAAATTTTATCAGATTTCTCAGTTATCAAAGATTGCTTGCATTTTACTTGTGTCATTGATGTAATAATTTTCAAAAAAGGTCACTATTCTTCTCCTCTTCCATGAATTTCATTTCAAAGACCGGGAAACAATATACTCAGAAAGTTAGATGCAAGACTAATTGTACCATTGTGCCCAGTATGCAAGTTCTTGTACAAAACATGCATCTTGCCAGTTGCTACTTTATAACTTTGTGATGTATTAAAGATGCATGAAGAACCCAGTCATCGTTGGCTATTATGTAATGCCTGAAGAGATCCTTGTCATTTGATTGGTTGTTTGACATTCGGCCCATTTCACTATGACGTCATCATCAGTGCAATTGTGGCTCCATTAACCGTTCAATTTTGGATCCATACGATTACTCCATTGCACGCTCGCGGAGAGCCCGACACACTACAAAGGGTACGTGTGTAAAACGCTTGGGTTTGCAGTGTGTGTATGCGACAGCGCGCTAGCGTAAAGCGCTCAGTGAGCACTCTCGCGATATCAGATTCTTTCTTGTTTCCAAATTACTAAAACATGAAATGACAAGGATCTATTTTAGGCGTTATATAAAACAAATAATAATTGTTTTTCATTCATGCAATGGACAGAATATTTGATTCAGAGAAAGATGAAATTATTGATCCATTCAACTCGGCTGCACCTTGTTGAATGGATCATTTCATCTTTCACCTCATGAAATATTCTGTCCATTGCACTCATAAACATTCATTATTTGTATACTAGGTCATGATCCATCAAATTTGTGATTTGTGCCTTGCCAGTCTGAAAAAAAAAAACCCTTGTCCTCATGGATGATGATTCAGTGGCTGTCAACATTTGAATTAGCCCTGAACTCATACATCAGGAACACCCCCCCCCCCCATGTCACCACCACCACCCCCCTCCCCCCCCCCCCCCCCCCCTGCCCTGTCTGCGATCTGTAGCTCAGAAGCAAATGCTGGATTACTCCTCGGAGTCCCTTAGGTGTGGTCGGGACCCTTCCAGCTAATTCGCAAGATCCGCATTATGTAGGAATCGTCCGCATTGCAAGAGCGTACCGACTCAATGTGAGCGGAGAGAGTCCCGACACAGTTGACGATCCGTCGACGGTGTTTGTTGAAATGTGTTTAAGCTCTTTGAACTCTGTATGTTGTCAGCAAAGAGATTCGGCTGAGCTTTCTAGCTTTCTAGCTTTCTGGTCGCTGCTGCTGTTGTTTTTGGCCTAGATGATAGGAAGTGGATTTTGTTTGTTCAAATTGGATGACACTGACTGATCAAAGATGCAGGTAGGCTTTACTGTGCTCTGAACAAATGTTTATTTTAATATGATTATGTATTTTCTTCCTTTCACTCTTTTGTTCACACATACGTTTATATCATGGTGCATAGAATGGTATGGGCTTGAAATGGAACTTGTAAAATGAAGACAGTTTTTGAATACTGACCATCACTTTGAAAGTGAAGTCCATGGAAGTACCATTGTTGAGTTTGTTCCATCCATTCATTTTTCAAGAGCTTTATTTCCAAACCTCCCTGTGACCCACAACTGTACGTAAGTCTCCCCAATATTTGATAATGTGATTGTGTGTGATTTTGCTGACTTCCTCACCAGAGCCTGGCGGAGGTGTTCCGATGCTTCATCTGCATGGAGAAGCTGCGGGACGCCCGGCTGTGTCCACACTGCTCCAAGCTGTGCTGCTACTCCTGCATACGGGTAAGTTGGCGTAAACACTGCCTTCTCTTCCATTTTTGCCGCTCCGCAACCCCCTCCACTGGAACAAATGCCAAAGTTTGGCTGCTTTTCCTGTTGCATTTGTAGTACAAGAACAAGGCAATAGCTATTAAACTGGCTGACCAATGATCCTTATGTGCAATGCAAGTAGTGATGTATTGACCACCATTGTTGTTAGCATGATGTTTTATTAATGGCATGGATTGGACGATGAGGTTCAAATTTTAAGTCCGCAGTAATTATAGCACTACAGCCATTACCTACTGGTACTCCTTTCATATGAGTGGCTAAAAGGCTAGAGGTTATCAGAGGTCAGTTTGCATTATAGAAAAAATGTGCACTACTTCTCGAGTATCCTACCATTGACTATTACTGTGTACAATGTAGATGAAGCGCTCCAATCCCACTATTGCTTCCAAATTAACTTAATTAACCTGTCTTAATCAAATTAAGACAGGGAATTTCAAATTTGATTAGCAGTTTTGATCAATGGGCAAATACTTTAGAAAGTTCTATACAGTCCTATGTTAAAAAAGAAAAACCTGCTACACACAAGAAATTTTGTATAGCAGTCATATAAAAAATGCACAGCAATTTGTGGCGCGATACCAGAAAAATTATATCCTGAAAGGGCAGTGCTAGAGCAGCAAAGTAGTAAAGTTACTTCCTTGTCTTACAACTGTTATGTATTCCACTGTATATATATGTCAGAGCAAAGTTCATGTAAGCTTGCTGAAACCAGCAATTGCAACCAGCAACTCCATCTACCACTTGCAGCTTGGTTTTGATTCGTGATTTTGATCAATTGAACTAGATTTACTTCCCTTTTCTGTTAACCTTCATAATACTGATCTGAAATATCAGAGGATTTGATAGTAGAGCCATACCCTTTGAATTTTCCTCTCTCCCCATCCCCAACCCCCCCCCCCCTTCCAAAAAAAAAAGTATTTGTGAAACTAAAGCTCAGTTAGACATCAAGAATTGAAAATAGTCTGTGTCCAATATAGTCAAGCATGTTATCTTCTTCCACAGGGTGCATGCAAAACCTAGAGCTATAACTTTTTAGCCACTGTTGTATGAGGAAAAAGTTTTACTTGTTAATGTCAAAGTGCACTACCTTTTTTTTGTTATGGGCAGTGGCAAACATGTAAGTTAGACACTTTTGGGGGATGAAAAGGGTGGAAGAGTCAAAATCATTAACTCATTAGTCCTTATCTACTGACAAATTAAGAATATTGACAACTTGAATTAATTGTTGTATTGTATGAAATTGTAAATTTTGAATACAAGACTCCATATTTGAAAGTAAAGAGAAAGCTTTTGTAAGAAATCCTAGTATAACTCAAATGTCGGCTGGTAATCAAATTGTGTGAGTACAAGCATTGTATGTTTCACTGCCATGCATGGCAGGCAAAATAATAGATACATTTTGTAGTTGGGTTTATACTGGCAGTGTCATGCACTGCTGGGGTATTACAATGTACCCAGAAAGATTAAGAAGGAAAAGACAGGATTGTTCTTGTTAAGGAATGAAAATTTAGAAACTCACGCTATCGTTAATGTTTTAACTTGAGGGTGCAGAATACAAATCACAGACCACACAAGCTGTTTGTGTTTTATTTTGTTTTGTTTTTGTTTTGTTTTTGGTGACATGAAGAATTCATTTTCTGTCAGATAAGGAAACAAGATCTAGTTCTGGATTAAAAGCACGCAATGTAGTAAACAACATCCTCTCTTTTTAAAGTAGACTGTCTCTTCTGTTAATCTCCATTTTCTCTTTGGAATCGGGTTTCCGGGAGTCAAACAGCACTTCAGGGAACGATTTGTGTTCGTACATATACCCCCCCCCCCCCCTTAACGGCAAACTGCGGTCGCTGACATAAAGTGCCAAGTTTCTACTTACTTCCATTAGGGACTGCAACAAAAATGTTGAAATTAGATTGGATTTCAAAGATCATTTCTGTGAAATCAAACATCCGAAAACTGGCACAATGCTTCCGGTGGGTGTCTGCATTGTTGAGCATAATTGTCGTGCAGTGTGGAGTACATGTACAATCACACTTTGTCGGCATTTGTATGAGCACATTTCGCTTTCTGTGGAATTGTGATCATCCATTTCTGAAATTTGAGGCTGTGGTAATGGCAGGCTAGTGAGAGAGAGAGAGAGAGAGAGAGAGAGAGAATTCAGTGAACCTCGTCGAGACCCAAATTATCAGCAAAAGATTTTTCTTCCGATATGACCAAATGTCGGAAATGTTTCTTTTCAAATTGATACACCTGTATTTGTCTCATGTAATTGTAACTGGCTGGTATTGTACTTGTGCAGATCTATGCTTCAAAATTCTTAGTTATTATAGCTGAATTATTGTATTTGTTTATTGATTATTTGATTATTGTATGTGTTTGTTATTGTTTATCTATTTTTGCTAATCAAAAAAGAGAGAAAGAGATTTATAGCCATGCTGACTCATTAATGGGTAAATGTATGGAAATTTTCCACTGGTTGGGAAATGTAAGAGATTTTTAGGCGGGACAAAAATCCTCCCAGAGGCATAACAGAATGACAAGTAATTGTAGAGTATTGGAGCATTTGCTCTTTGGTAGCAACATCAACTACAGTGTATCAGGTGGGATGTCACTGCACTTTCCTCTATAGGAAGTTGCTACATGCCTTGGGCATTGACAACAAAGAAAAGATGAAAGAAACTTCCAAAATACACTCGGACACACATAAAAAAACAAAACAAAAAAAACATTTTTAGGACATTTCTATTCCTCTCTATTGTATGAATTATTACTAATAGTAACAGGAAGTTCCTCATTTTGATACAGTTGTATCAATATACAATGTAAATGCTACCCATTGTCGCACAGTTGTATGGTTTTTCATGTATTGTAATGAATGGTGTTCTCGTTCCTCTTACGGGCAAGTCCAAGATATCGCGCACCTTACGTATGGGACATTCAGAGATTTCAAACCTCTGAAAAGTAATGAAGGAGCACTTGGATTTTACTGTTTATCATCAGGAGGACTGGTAGCCCTGAGAAGAATATTGTGTTTAAGTTTGATGTCATTTGACCTTGGGTTAATTATTTTATTAAGAAAAATATGGCAACTTACGTATGGGACCAGAGAAAAACTGGATTTTTCAAAATAAAGTTTGAATTGAAAATTCTCTGAAAGTACCTTACTGATCAAGTTCTGTTTAGAAGTGAAGGAAGGTACAATACTGAAGTTTCTTTCAGCAAAGTTTCACTGCAAAAGAATGGCGCATATTTTCATAAAGTTGGTTTAATTAACGAAAGTACACCTTACGTATGGGACATGGCTGAACTTACGTATGGGACATTTGTCTTTAGTGCACAAGTGTATTCATGGGAATGACTTTAAATTTCCCCATAGTGTCATATTCAGTTCCACAAATCATACTACAACATGTAACAAATGAAATAGACTTCTAAGTGGGTACTTTCCCGGTTCAGATACCTAACAAAAGCAAAAATAATACAAATAAAAGTAATTACCAATTTACAATTAAATGTCTTAGTTTGGATTCCGTCATGCATTAACACTGTCCTCATGATGTCTACACATACAGATACAGTATACTGACACTCTATTTGTAGCCCATTTGTAATACTCTGGTCAATATTTTTTTATCAAATGAAAAAAAAAAAATGTGCGAATTCTAGCTTGCGAACTTGATGTAGCATACATGCACATGTACCATGACTAATTTGTAAAGTCTTGATAATTTCAACTGTAAAATCAAATGTCATGTACAGTGTCATTTGCAAATACAGTTTGAAGTGGGTACCTTCAGTAGTTTTAGGCTTACCTTGCAAGTTGTCTAAGTTTTTATAGAGCTTTGTAATTGTTTGAAATGCAGCACAATACACAACAACAACAAGAGTAATTAATTTTGCTCTGTAATCATCATGTTTTGCCATGTGAATTTTAGCTTCTGCAAAATCAATCCAATTTTAATGAAACTTTTAGAGTTTAAAAGCCGTGGTAGAACAAAGAGATAGAAGAATGTATACATGTGCCAATGCTGGCTTCTTTTCTTTTTTCAAATTGCTTGGCTTCAGGTCTATGAAACCAAAGACGACAAAATTTGTGTTTATACTTTGTACATACATACATGCTTGTGTAGTGATACAGGAAAGATTATCATTTGTACATTTAAATCTTAAGAGAAAATGTAATTCTAGATATGAAACACTCAAGTAACTCACTGATCTGAAACTTACAAGTTTGATAAATTCTAATAACCTAATTCGATCATACAGATTGCAATGCTTGTTGATAATTGTGTAGATGTGGGGTACAAAGTACTGTATACGCCATATATTTCGCGAGTATAAATTTTCGCGAATCGGGAATTCCCGACGACTTCGTGAGTGGTTAAATTCGCGATCGTGGAGTCTTGTACTAAATGGAGAAGTGTACACGCGTGCGTCACATTCACATCGGGAGCAGAGTCAATGTTTTCGCGTGTCTTTAATTTCGCGAGTAGCACCTGACTCGCGAAATTCGCGAAAATAAAAACCTCGCGAAATATTCGGCGTATACAGTAAGTATGAGTTGATTAAGGCGTCTCAGAGCACATCTGTCTCTTCAAACACAATATAGAAAAGAAAATTGAATTCCCTATTTGTTTGTGTAATTTGTGTTATTAGCACTCCAACCACAGAACCAGTATTGATATTGTGGTTCATGGCAAATGTAAACTATAGTCTTCATTTTACAGGATTTTCAGAAATCATGTTCATGACCTTGATAAGTCATGACATACACGTATTCTGAGGATGTGCCGTTGAAATATTAAACATCATATCAAAATAAAAAGTATTCTTGTAGGGTTTTTCCTTTGCTATCAATTCAAGTAATGACAAAGTTACCTGCTGTCTCCTCAAGTGATTTTTCTTTTCAGTAAGACCTGTAATGTTGTCATTGATGAGCACCACAAGCACAATTGTTTTGATTTCCCTTTATAGGCTGTACAGCCTGTAGTACATGCTGAACAGTGTACTGCACCTAAAATGACACTTAGAGAATCCCATTCTCTAGGACAGAGTCATTTTGTAGAGAGGTAAAGTTGAAAATTATAACTGAACTAAGAAAATGTCCAATATCAAAATATTAAAAGGAGGAATGTTAATTGAAGACCAGCTGCACAGCCTGTAATGAAAATAAGAAAATTCAAGTATAAATGAATATTCTTTATTTTCCTTTCTTAATCATAGAATGACTCAATAATGCTGTTCTTACACTCTCCCTGAGGTCAACTAAGTAGGAGAGGTAGATATATAGACATATCCTTCAGAGTAGGTGCAAAGATAACCATTAACCAAACAAATGTAAGGACATATAGCATCCATGTCAAAAGGCGGTTTTCCCATTCACTTTGCATGTAATGTCCCATACGTAAGGCATTTGTCCCATACGTAAGCAAACTTTAATTAGTTATAAGATGAAGGACTAATTAAATTTCCACATTTAGTTTTGCTAATCTGGGGTTAAAATGAATAAATTAGAACTTCCTAAAGTATGATTGGTCAATGTTGGAAATCCTCAGAAAAAACTTAAAAAAACATACTCAAATCCTTACGTATGGGACACTTCGTTCTGGGAAAGAGCATAATTTGCATAATTAATGTGCTGACCTTGTCTTACCTATTGGAAATTATACTAGCTCATACAGGGGTCATGTCCATAAAGGAACTAGGTCAAGGACAAATTCAACTGATTTTAGATGAATATTTTTAATTTGTCCCATACGTAAGGTTTGTTTTTGATTTATGCAAATTAAGGCCATATTTCTTGCATAAATTTGCATAATTAAATATTTTCTTTGCTGGAAACATATAATTTAACTCTTTGGCTACAACATGATATCAATAACTTTTTGATTAAATCAAGATGAATTTTGAGCATCTGAGGGGACATTATCTTGGACTTGCCCTTACCTCTTTCATCTTGATTTTGTACCCTGTATGTGGTATTGTTCTTCTTTGTCTGCCCTTTCTTTCCCTCTTCCTTCCCTGTCTCATCTTTTCCATGCTTGATGCACCTACTCCTTGTTTCTCCTTCTTACCCCCCCCCCCCCCCCCCCCCCCCCCCCCCCACCGTCCCCCCAATACTCCTCCCTTGTCCCGTATAAGCAGTCTGGTCTGTCTGCACTAACAGTTGTGTTTTTGCAGTTCATAGTGTAAGGTGTACCGGGTAAACGACAGACCTGTGCGTTAATAGAGGTTTGCAGTGTGATTTGTTGTTGTTATTGTAGTTTTATTTAGAATCTCTGTTTTCTCTCTGTTCTTCCTCCCCCAACAGAGGTGGCTGACAGAGCAGCGGCCACAGTGCCCTCATTGCAGGTGAGATGAGTCTGAATGAATGAGTCTGAATGAAATGGATGACATTCTCAGTTGTGCATCCATTCATCTGCTTTATTTATGATTTATCAGCAACAATTGCTGTTTGATAATCATACCATGGTAGTTCATTTTGTTGTTATTACCAGTAGTTCGACTGCTATGATGTTCAGGAGGATGAGGATTTTTGTCCGTCATGATCATAATCATTATTAGCATAATTACATGTACTACTATATTACTTCTACTACTACTACTACAACTACTGTACTACTACTACAGTAGTAGTAGTAGTAGTAGTAGTAGTAGTAGTAGTAGTAGTAGTAGTAGTAGTAGTAATAATAGGAGTAGTAGTAGTAGTGTGTAGCAGGCTTGTTATGTTAGCTGCTATTAATAGAACTGTCATCATTGTCATCCTTGTTGTAAATAAGCCCAGAGTTTACGACTCAGGTCAGCAGCCATGTTTGATTTAAAGCATACAGAATGAATCTATTCTCAACTCTCAGTGTGGTAGTGCATTTCCAAAGTCCAGTTGCTCTTGGAAACTAGACTCGGAATTTGTCAAGACTGACAAATTAGGTGATCCGATCTTTTTGGAAATCAATGATTTGAGTCCTGATCCCAAAAGGCATGACCATACAGTTTTCACCTGAGATTAGGGACATTGGTCGTGTTTTGTTTGGATTCTCATTTAGAAAAGGGAGTCAGACCTGCCATCTTTGGTACCGAATTCCGTATATACTAACGAAGATACACAATGGAGTATATTTGACCTTTGACCCCACTTTGGACACCGAAGATGGCATCTGAGCAAAAAGTGGTTATTTTGTGAATGATTCTTGTAACATGGTCTTTACGTGTGCAAAATATGGGAAAGATAGGACATGTATTCACCAAGATACAGGATGAAACATTTGTGACTTTGACCCTAATTTACATACCCAAGATAGTGTCCGATCAAGTAGTTGTTATTTTATGAAATAATGTACGTGACATGAACTACACATGTGCAAAATATGAAGGTGATAGGGGCTGTTTTTTTTTAGTTATTGCAAAGAAAGTTGCAGAGAGAAAGAAATATCTCTGTACATCGAAGATAAGCTTTAATTTCAACCAAGTTTCTTGACGTGATGTCGACGTCGTATGAAAAAAAATGAGGGTACACAATGATAGCCGAAAGTCTCAGCTACAACATATTAAAATCTAGGAGAAAGTCACCGATGCATAAGTGAGCTAGTGTTCGATAAAGACAATCATGTCAATTGTCACATCTAGAAAAATTTCCTCCCATAGAGATAACACGTCATAACGAAGATAGAGAAAAAAGTACTTATGACCTTTGACCCCACTTTGCACAGACAAGATGGCTTCTGAGCAAAAAGTGGTTATTTTGTGAAATGATTCTTGTAACATGGTCTTTGCCTGTACAAAATATGGGAAAGATAGGACATGTTTTTACAAAGATACAGGATGAAACACTTATGACCTTTGACCTTAATTTACATACCCAAGATGGCATCTGATGAAGTAATTGTTTTTTTATGAAATGATGTACGTGACATGAACTAAACATGTGCAAAATATGGTGGTGATAGGGTATGTTTTTCTTGAGTTATTGCAAAGAAAGTTGGAAAAAGAAAGAAATATGAAAATACATCGAAGATAGGCTTTGATTTCAACCAGGTTTTTGGACGTGATCCCGATACCGTATGAAAAAATAAAGGGCACATAATCGTTAGCCCAAAGTCTCAGCTACAACATATTAAAATCTGGGAATAATTCACCGAAGCATAAGAGAGCTAGTGCTCGAAAAAGATAGTCATGTCAATTTTCATTTCCAGAAAAACTGCACTCCCATAGAGATAACACGTAAACTGGTCAAATTTGACAAGATTACTTTCAATCCATTTTTACGAGGTGATGCCGTCATCTAATCAAAATGTTGTTATTACATTAATGAAAGAGCATTTAGTAAGCTACAACATACTGAAATCTGGGTAAAAATTGGCAAAGGATAAATGAGATACGCTCGAGTGAACTTGAAATTTGATGACGTCATTTTGAAAATTTACTTCTTTTATTTTATTAAGAAATTTGATATCTTTTAATCACTTTTCCAGCATCGCCAACCCATGAAATGATATATACAACTCATCAGCTTTCAGAATATGTAACGAAAATGGGGGGTCACCGTCCATTCTGACGAGTAAAATCGGATTTAAAATTGGTGGTTTTTTGGCATAGTTGCACTGTATATCGCCATTGACGCGCGCGCGGAATTTCAACTTTGACGGGCCCGTATGACGTCATATTGAATCGGATTGACTTGAAACTTGGTACAAATATTCCTTGACATTTCAGGCATCCGATAAGAGTGAAAAAACGGGAAATTTCTATTGCATAAGAGCTGTGTGTGCGTATATGTGCGCGCACGTACGCGTCCGTCCAATTTTTTCAATTTTTCAAAAAATGCTCCAAATCGTCTGAAACGTATGCAAAAAAAAAGATTGAGCTCGATTTGAGCATACAAATATTTCAACGCGCGTGTACGCGCACGCTTTAAGGATAAATATGAATTTTGAGAATATGAGTAGAATGTGCTTGACTTGAAATATATGTGACGTAAATTTCATTGAATAATTCCATTCCATTAATGAGATATGAATGAGAATGTGTTTTCATATAATGACGTCATAGTGACGTCACGGTCGACTGATCACAATGATACATTAGATTTGTCGTCTTTTGGACATGATACATACATGGTATAATTTTGACATTGATAGGAAGAGGACTTTCTGAGCTTACCTCTGCACAACTTTTGAGGAGAAAGAAGAAAAAGAAGAAGAAGAAGAAGAAGAAGAACAAAGAATCAGTACAGATACAGAAGGTGATCCGAGAGGATACTCGGATCACGTAATAAAATAATTTTCCAAAGTGCCTGCTAGGACAAGCTAGGTGGGTACAGGAGGCTATCACAATTTAGAGACCTCGAGATCTGGTGAGCCCCCTGGATGGGCGTCAATCGATTGTCTCAATTTTCTGCAGGAAGGCAGAATCAGCTGAGATTAAACATAGCCCATTCAGGGGTGGTGACGCTATCCCCCTTCAGCCTCACATGGATATGGGCAGTGGAGATAAACAGGAAACTTTTGTTAATGCAAAAGTGAAAAACAATATTTCTGAACAGTATTGTACATGTAGATTCTTGTAAAAGACAAAGGGTAAAATGTGTCATAAACTCTCTCATGTTGTGTGTGGTACATCCATTCATTCACATCAACATTTTTATGCATGCAAACATTTATATACATAATGAACGTGCACAAACACACATGTACAAAATATTCTGATTTATGTATAATTAATGTGTACATAATCTTTCCAGCTGTTCAATATCTAGTTTTCCCTTTGATTATAAAATGCTCTTAACTGCTATAAAGTCCATACGCAGTTTCTTAAATGAGATATCATGTTTGAATATTTCAGTAGTCTTTAAATGTTTCAGTCCAATCACCATGTAGTAGAAGTGTGTCACTGAGTTTGTTACTACATTTGTAGTTCATATCAGGGCTCCTGGCCCACCTTCCTATTTATATACAGTGCAGTAATGACTAAGACAGTATATTGCTCCACAACAAAAACAGAGAAAAGGGAGAGGAAACACACATACACACACACACACACACACACACACACACACACACACACACACACACACGCACACACACACAAATGGGACTGAATAGAAACAAGTAACAGTCGTGAAAGGAGAAATTGACTCATAATGAAGAAGCAATAGTATGCTCTTCTGACAAAAGAGAAATATTTCTGATAAATACTCATTTGCATCCACACTGCAAAAAAGAAGATGTACTTTGTGTTTACCAGTCGTTATGCATGGAAATCTATGTAACCTGTAGTGCTATTGCCATGGAATTTCAAAGAAAATTATGTCATTATAGTATAAAAAGGTCAGTCTTTCATTCATGTTGAACGGCTGCATGTAGTCGTCAGATACAGTAGCATTCCAGTATTTTCACTCAGCTACAGTTTTGCAGAGATCAAGAAACTCTATGCTTTGCTCTGCAAGAAAGGTGTCATGAGTGGGGGGGGGGGGGGGGGGGGAGGGAGATATCTCTGCACAATGTGAGTGTGTCATTCACAGAAGTACAGCATCTAGTAATGGTTGTTTGGGTGTAACTGGGCTGACTCAGTGAGTTCACAGAGAGTTCAAAATCCATTGGAAATGAATGACATTGTTGCCATTATTATTTCCTTTTTTTTCATACTTTATTTTCTTTAATTGGAGATGGGCATAGACTAGTTGACATAACTGGGGTCATCGAAGTGTCAAAGAGCACAAACAATAAGATATTGGAATACCACGAGTATTTTTTGTCTAGTCCTTACTTCCCTTCCTCTGAAGAATTCCTTCCTCTTCCTCTGATCTCATTGTTTGCAGCAGTTGCAGTAATTGCAGGAAATATTATCCAATTTTTCATCCATATCACAGGCAAATATATTTGGAGAGCCGTGCAACAGCATGTTTTTAGAGCTAACATGGAACTAAGAGTGTATACATGAAGGCATGATTTAGAGTTTAGCCAGGATATGTTTTCTTCATGAAGACTATGTTGAAAACTCTTTTGTAAAAGGTATGTTATGTCTGTGTGTGTGTGTACAGTCTTTGATATAAGTTTGTTTGATTTACTTGACTTGATTTACAAGTGTACATTGTAAATGTCCACATTCAATCAAGATATACAAATTGAATACAAATTTCTAAAACACACATAATACAAAGAAGAAAAAATTATAGGTTTGGTGTGTCTAATGCCAATGACGATTTCAGGATACATGCAGTTATCTTTTAATTAGGGTTTGCAATATTGAGGATGACTGAAAATCTTGTTGCTCTGTTTGCAGAAATCTATGCAATTCCCTGTCACTCTTTAACAGTTTTAACTAAGGGCCAAGAAAATTTAGACAAGTGTCTTTAATACTGGTACCCCATTTGCTTTGTGATCTTTGTTTTACTACATCATCACTCTGTCTCACACACAATGTGTGAAAGGCATCTTTAGCAAGACGGGGGCTGATGTTGACTTGATTCTGTCTGCTAATTGTTTGAAAAAGAGTTTTATATTTCTAATATCTAACCTTTGTTTGTCAGCAGGTGTTTGTTTTGATTTTGTGGTTCATCAGATACTAAGTCAGTGTCTGCACACAGTGAGTCATGAGAGTTTAGAGTGTGTTGAGAGCCAGTCTGGCACCATGGAACATGGTAAATAGGTAGACATTGTCATCACTGTCTGTGAGCTCACCCAATCACTTTAAAGCCACAATTTAAAGGCATTATTTACCATTTGCAGATGAAGCAAAAATCCAGCTTTAGTGCTTCAAAATAGTTCTCAGATCTATGTGAGTTAAGGATGAAAACAACAAATGTAAAAATAATTGTTAAATATACAAAATGTGAACGATAGGTTATTAAATAAGATTGTTTCTAAAATAAACTGTCTGTTATGATCTATTGAGAAGTCTATATAAAGAAGTCAGTTTATTGAGAAAAATAGGCGTACGTGATATCTCCTTGTAAAGTTGTATGTTAGGCTTTACTGCAAAATTTTATGGTAGGATGTTTTGTGATACAACTGACCTACACATACTGGTATAGTATCAAATGTGATAACTCGAACATTCATTTAATCACTACTTCCAATGGTGAACAATACCTTTAAATTTTGGAGCAGTAATTAAAAGAAAAAAAAAAAATGTGTGTTTGAATTATCACGTATTTGATGCCTATAAAATTCTGTTCACAAAACACCCTACGACCTACCAAACAAAAATTTCACAAGAAAGCTGCAAATACAAGGATTTTCTCATTCAACCGTCATAGTGATGGTTTAATGCTAGAAACAATCTTTCATAAAGCAATTGTTCACATTTTGTATATTACAATACTTAAACATTGAATATACTGATGAACATTTTTCATGTTGGTTGTTTTTATCCCTAGCTCACATTTTAGAACACTTTTGAAGCACTAAATATGTGTGTATTTTTATTTTATCATCTGCAAATTTTAGCAAGGGGCTTTAAGGTCACCTTTAAAAAGTGTAGTAGCCACATTTGCAACCTTGAGTACTTGACAGTACAGACAGCATTCTGGGACAAATTCAAATGTTTGAGCTCAAATATTTTGTATTAATATCTGATTTAACTTTTTTTTTTTCCTGATTCAGGTCATGATTGTATATTTACCTAGCTTAGATTGTACAAATTTGTACGGTCAAGAATGATTGTTGTAGGATTCTAAGATCTTGATGCTTACGCAAGGCACCACTGATATGAATTGTGGTCAGCGGGGTTTCCAGTTATTTGTACATTTTATTTTTTTGCCAGTGTTAGAAAAACATTTTTTAATGTAAAATTTTACATGCTTTTGCACTGTAAACATATTAGGGAATAATGTATTTAGTAGAATAATCCCATTGAGAAACATGATTCTCAATGCACTATGGTTGTGTATGGATTTCACATAATAGTTACGTTCAGACGGGAGCCCTTAACCTCGAAGTTAGGAAACTTCGAGGTTAGAGCTTGTAGTTAGGGACCGTGAAGACGCACTCGTAGTTAGCAAACCTCGAGGTTTGCTCGAAGTTTCAAGCCACGAGAAATCTTATGGTTAGCGCTCTAACCACGAGCCGCGGGGGGTCCCCACTCGTAGTTAAGCACCGTGTGGACACAAAACACAACAAACTCGAAGTTAAGAGTGACCTCGCCGTAAACTCCGGCCCCCACAATTTCCCTCTGCTTCCGGGTCAACCTCCCAAACGTACACCACAAATACACCACACGTGAAAAACCTATGACGCATGACACAACAACATCATCTTTTCTTCCCATGCGCTTGATCTCTGAAACTGAACACGTCGAACTCGCTATCAAACTGTATTCTATATTCTTCTCCGACGCTAAAAAAAAATGTTTTCGACGAATATCTTCATAAAGGCATAAAGTCATCAGTGCAGTGCTATCTCTGCATACCATGACAGAGAAAAAGAGTACCCGTAAGCGAGTCCGACAGGGTTCGACTATTCAAGAAAAGAATAAATAGACGCCTTGTTAGCAGTGTGGGCTGAAACTTCCGGTTTTGTGGTTTTAACATCGAGTGGGACCCACTCGTAGTTACGGGGGGCAGAAGCTTAACTTTGAGGTTTCGTAACCTCGAGGTTAAGATTCGTCGTGTGGACACACGTCGTAGTTAGGGGGCAAGAGCGAAACCTCGAGGTTTCCTAACCTCGAGGTTAGGGCCTGCCGTCTGAACGTAACTAATGTTACTCCACTGGCTTTGTCCAATCAAAATGTCAAGAATCTCTTGACCTTTATCTGAACCAGTATCTACAATTTTATTTATTCATTTATTTATTTATTCTTCTTTTTTTTTTTGGGGGGGGGGGGTTGTTACTCTACATGAAAGCATACAATTTAGGAGTTAGCATTCCTTACCAGAAAAGGTAACATAATCACTCATAGTATCATAGTTGAATTCAATTTCAACCAATAGGCAACTAAATGAAAGCCACAGTACAGTGATAGTGGATGCTAGATACAGTACGTGCAGTGCCAACTGCGTTGTGCATGCTTTCTCGATGGTGTCCTAAATCTGCACTAGCACTGCAGGCTAATGCAACTGTTCATGAGGCTTTATGTGAATATTATTGTACCTATCCACTGATTGTACATGAATTATTTAATCATGTACAGTGTGTCAGTTGATGGGGGGGGGGGGGGGGAGGGGGTAGAGGAGAGAGAGAGTGAAAGAGTGTCTGTGTGCGCATACAAATGTACATATGTGTAGTTTGATTGATTTTTATGGGCATGGAACAGCAGTGAGAGGTATACAGTGGTCTGTAGCTGCATATGGTCATAATTATTGCAGATATCCATTGATTTATGTGTAGCATGATTTTCATTGTGCCATAGGCCCCTATGAATCTATTGACAGGTTTTGTGTAGGGCACTTTATGTGTATACCATAGACCATATGAATGTATATATTCACTTGCATTAATAGGTGGCGTGTATGATGATGATTTGATCCCTTTAGCAGGAAGGAATGTTGAGCATTTAGAGCAAGCAGCACGCAATGTGTCAAAGGAGGAATTCAAAGTTGGGGTAGTTACAGTACATGGTTGTAATGGTAGGCAGTCTATTCGCAAGAGCAGATACTGTACCCTATACCGTGTTTATACTGTGGGTGAGTTTCAGAGCCTCCTCGAGGTTCGAAAGCCTGCTCAAAAAATGCTATAGTGTGTTTATACTTCTTGGGCTGGTTTATGTGTATGTTTATACTGAAATCAATTTCTCTTTTCTGTTAATCCTTTTTTTATTTATTCAATGTACATTGTATGCTCTGACATGTCAACCGGTAGTATACCGATAGTATAGTATGTATTTATGTATATAATGCCCTTTGAGCACTCTTATAGAGTGGATTTGGTGCAACATAAATTCATGTTATTATCATTATCATTATTGTTATTATTATTGTTGTTGTTGTTGTCATCGTTGTCTTCGTTGTCGTCGTCGTTGTCGTTGTCATTGTCGTCATCATTATTGTTGTATTATAAGTATTGCCAATCTTTCTTTTATCACACCTGCGCTACTTTGTGTGTCCAGGGCGCCGCTGCAGCTGCACGAACTGGTCAACTGCCGGTGGGCGGAGGAAGTGACCCAACAGCTGGACACGCTGCAGCTCTGCACACCGCAGGGCAAGCAGGACGACGTGGACAAAGACAAGTGAGTCACCTGACCACTGACCGCTGACCACCACACAGGCAGACATGTCTTGGCCAAACAGCTGGTGTCATGTTGCCACTGTGTTTACCTGACATGCAGCACACAGTCTGTTTCCATTTGTTCTGACCTCATATACATCACATTGTGTTCATTGAATTTTATGCAAAATCTTTATCCCAAAAAAAAAAAGGAGAAGAAAAATGAAGTAATTCTCAGAAAGTGTATTGGATATTGTGATCAAACTGTACAATGGAGGTGAACCTCACTTTTAAGACAAAATAGATCTAGACTGCAAGATTTTATTGTTGTTATTAGATATTGAAATAGAAGCCTGTAAGTTGTAACATGGATTGGGGACTGTCAGTACATTAATCCCTACTTGCAAATGAAAAACGTATGTTGCTGGCATGGTGATATATTTCTAATTTGTTGTTATGTTTTCTTTTGTAAATCTTATTATGAAATGAATAGCGCAATGGATGTAAGAAGTGATTGTTTTGGCATTACTAATCCTCTGATAGTAATGAGATCTCTTGACATGTCTCCAGAGTACGCTTGCTATATCAAGTGCAGTGTGGAATACACACGCAGCTTTGAAAAGTTCATACCCAGAAAAAAGCTCAGTCCCAATATTGAAATCTTATTTAATTGTTGTTTGTTTATTAAAGCAGAACTTGCATGTACTTACATGCAAAGGCATATCATGGAGTTACAGCTGTGCATTTCATAGACTTGCAAAGGGTCTCCTGGGTGGCTGCTCTGTGCAGAGCATTCTGAGGATCAAAAGACTTGTGGAAAGGCGAAAGAGTGGAAAATTAGATTCAACAAAATAATGAAAAAATGCAATATGAGTCTTGCGATACTTTGAGGTGTTCTCACTGAAAAAGTTGCAATTGGTGTGTCCTGATATTAGAAGGTGAGAGAATAATATGAATTTGCAATTATCTATTTGATGTTAGAGAATATACTACATGTGTATTTGATATTTGTACCATGTCACAGTGGCATGTTATTCTCTGTATAAAATATCAAACTCACCAACGTAAAGTCCACGTTTGTGTTAAACTAGGTTGGCACAGGTATCAAAAGAATTTTTTAGCTGCTATGCCGTGACATGTATTGACCTACAAAGTTACATTCTTCAAATGAACCGACCTGACACGCATTTGAAGTGACTGCATTCATTACTCGTAAATTGTCCGTCGCGGCTGAACGACTCTGCAATTCCTGGCATGTGCAACCTGCATTGTGGCAGGAGTATCCATAAGATTCGTTGACATATTTGGGCTGCTTTGGAGTAAATTGCATGTGTGGGTTTTTGTTCTTGCCTGCTTTTTTGGGCATTTATGCATTTCCGAAAAAAATAATGTCTCGTTTTCCACACAGGTGTGAGATCCACAATGAGAAGCTGAGTGTGTACTGCTGGACTTGCCACAAATGTATATGTCACCAGTGTGCCTTGTGGGGCGGAATGGTAAATCTCTCTTTCTCTCAGTTGACCTTTGAACTTTCCCCATGAGATCAAGAAGAAGTTTATAGCTACCCATTTATGTCACAGAAAAAACAGTCACACATCACTTGAGAAATGACATCAAGTGATATGCATCAGATTCCTACTCTCCGTACGTTACATGTGGATAAAAAAAATATATATATGTATATTTTTGCGTTATCTTACTTCAAATCAGTTTTTTATAATACTATATGTGTGATCTGTGGTGGAAATGATACTAGCCTTCTATACTGCAAAATCTATTTCTTTGTTACTTTCGAGGTATAGCATACAAATGTGCTTCTCAGAGTACGTTCTGTAGTAATTTTGCCTATCCCCACGTATATGATATGATGTGGGAATACTGTCATTCCTGTTGTATATGCTTGCATCAGTGATAAAGTGAAAGCCCGGCTCCTTTAATATTCTACATGGCAACCAATTTTATGTGATTTTGATCCTTAACCACCCACTAAGCACTTTCCAGTGATATTTGCCTATTCCCATATATTTGAATGGGTGTAGGGTTGTAAGTCTTTTTTTACCTTGTACCCCATGAGTGTTTCATTGATATAATGATCTTCCCTGCCCCCTACACAGCATTCAAACCACACCTTCAAGCCTCTGGATGAGATATACGCCCAGCACGCCTCACAGATTCAGGAAGAGCAGCTGGCATTGAGGAGGAGGCTGCGAGAACTCATCAGCCTCAACAAAGACATTGTGAGTTACCATTTCATTTCACTATGACGCTTCCTTGCAAAACAAAGTGAGAAATTCAGCCAGCGCACACCAGTTTGTTTGTGATCGCTGGAAGCATCAGGCACATCAGATTTCTGCTGGGTTAATTGAAGAAATTACCAAGAAAATTCTGCTATTCCTCAAGGAGAGAATCTTCATAATTATGAAGTCCCCCCCCCCCCCCTCCTTCACGACTAGATCCGTGTAGCAGAATGGACTTACTCTAATAATAACTTGATGGTACAATAGTTTATATATAGTTGTAACAACTGTGTCTCAATAGTTGATTGACATTTACTCTGGCAATTTTATTTGTGCTGAGTCAGCACTCTCATTGGTACTTTTAGCTAAGGATTGAAGCCATGAATTTCTCAGAAGTTGTGGTTACAATACTTGTCTCATTTCACGTCAGCGGCAAAGAATGGTGTTGGGCATGCTCATACTGACAATGAATGCTGGAATACATGCCCTGTTTCTGGGTCGACCAAAGGACTGGTCAAAGTCCAAAGATCTCTGTAGCCTTCAGCTGTTAGCCTGTAGTCCGGAGACATGTCTGCATCGGAGCCCTCACCAGTTATACATTGGGTCTTCCTGCATAATTGATTTGCACCCACCAGCAAGGCGTGCACATGTTTGTATTTAATGTGTGTGTTCCGTACTCTCACTCTTGTGCTGTGCATACTCTGATGTAAATTATTATGGTTCACGTCTATACTACGACTAGCCATGTGTCAGATTAATGAATCCTTGCTTCGAGTTGTTGTTGTTGTTTTTTCGCTACTGATTGACAAATTGCCCTTCAGCGACGTAAATAAGCACCTATTAATGGCTGCTACTTAACCACCGAATAATTGGTGCTTATTTAAGTCAATGAAGAGCAATTTCTCAATCGAATGACATCTTGACAGTTGCTTGCACTCCATGAGAGCATGGGCTGTTATTGAATTTATTACGATTATTAACAGAGTTGTGGGGGAGTCTCTTTTTGAGGTATAAAGCCTCTTTTTATTATTCAATTTATTCTAAGTTATCCTAATTATCAACAGAATGTGGATGTGTCTCCTTTTGCTGTAACTTTGAGTAACAAGTAGTCTTCTTCACATCTTTTTCATATTACTGCACCACGCTCAACTTCTCATCTGTCCAGGACCGAAACGTCGACAGCGTACGAAGTGCCAAAGATGACAGGGTGAGGGAGATCAGGAACACAGTGGAGCTGATGATATCCAGACTGGAAACACAACTCAAGAGCAAACTGCTCACCCTAATGGGTATGTTGTCATGGGGGGAAGGAGTTCTTTTCTTCCTCGTGGATAGACCATGCCCTTATCTCACTCACTCATACAATGTGAAATTGCTTTCCCATTGATTATTAGACTTATGATTCAGTCCATGTTCATGGAAAACGTGTGTGGTAGACATTCTGTGTTTCATGTACTGGTACCTTTGATTTCATTCTTATTCCCCAAAGAAATGTGCTGTACTAATTTTGTCATGTGCCAACAAGCGAGATTATGTTCCTTTTTGTTGTAATCCAGGGAATATTGCTTCTATTGAAAGTATGATTATTTTCATTATTCTGATAATCATCTTCATCATCAACATTATCATCATCGCCATCTTCCCATCATGATCCTCGCCATCATCAACCTCTTCACCATCACCATTATAATCGGCATCATCATCATCATCATCATCATCCATCATCATCCATCATCAATATCATCATCATCATCATCATCATTATCATCATCATTATCATCATCATCATCATCATCATAATTATCATCATCATCATCATTTTCATCATCATCATCATCATGCTCTGTATTGTGAGACATTAATACTCCCCACTGGGCGTGGTTCCTGCAGGCCAGAAGAACTCCCTGATGCAGGAGACGGAGCTCCTGGAGTCCCTCCTGCACGAGGTGGAGCATCAAGTCAACTCCTGCTCTAAGAGCGAGCTCATTGCCAAGAGCGCCGACATCCTGCAGACCTTCACCCAGGTCCATCGCAAGCCCATGGCCTCCTTCGTCACTGCACCCGTTCCCGCTGACTTCACCAGGTTAGTTTATCTTTGGGGGGTTACTGCCCTAGGCTTGGTTTGTTTGCAAAATATGGTTGGTTTGTTGTTGTTGTTGTTTTTTGTCTTTTGTCCCTCTTTTTTTTAATGACTAATATATGTTTTGTTCTGTTCTGTTCATTTTTTATGCCAGTAGTGGCGGTTTCTCTGGTTAACTTTTTTCCTACTGTTACTATCCTTAGTTATACATTGTAAATGGCTCATGTAACTCAGTTTTGTTGTTATGGATGTGGATGTGTGTTTGTTTTTTGTGTTTTTTTTTGTGTTTTTTTTTTCAAGGGATGCAGACTACACTGGTTGCACAATAACACAAACATTTATGTTACAGCTTTTTCTTAGGCTCTTTGTAGTATGTATTGTTGGGCATTTATCCACACTCTTTTGGATATTAACTGTCCATCACTGAGAATGGTAAGGTGGCAGAATGAGAGTCATAAGCTTGATGAGCAGACAGAATGCAGTCAATGCTGTAATCACTGACGAGCAGTACATGCCCAACAACAACTGCCCTGTCCAACCCAGTAACAGTAGGTGCGATTCTTATGGATGCAGGTGCCACAAGTAACAATTTGGCCAAAACCAAAATAGAAACAAGCAAATGAAAGCAAACAAAAAAGCAGATACAATCCTCCTGAATTATATTTGGCAATTATATTTAATACTATGCCTTTCTACAGATGAGACGAACATTATTATATATTCTGTGATGCCAGTTACAGAGTGCTCAGATTATTGCTAGTTAGAAAAAAGGAATGATTGAATTGATATGATACACGTCAGACAATATCATCTTGCTCCTAAATTTCTCTTACTTTTCTTCCTCCTTTTTCTATCTCCAGTGAACTTGTGCCTGCCTATGATAGCAGTAGATTTGTACTTACAGGCTTCACGTGAGTATGACTGTCAGCTGGTTGTAAAGTTGGAATTTTGCTTTTGCTTTTCACAGAGACATTATTTCTGCATCATTGTGAATATGGAATATTTCATGATGAAGAAAATTTCATGCATTTTAGTGCAGTATGATGCCAGTGCTGTAATCAGATTTACGAATCGTCTCTTCATCATATCTTTTGTTTGTTGTTTTTACTTTGCCTTTGTGGAACATTACTATCAACATGTTGACAAGCAGAAAAATTTGCCATACCTGGTAGAACACACAGAATGTATCGCCCAGAAAGTTTCACTTTTATACAATGTAGTTCAACATAAGCAAAAGAGAAAACTAACATGTGGCATTATCGGAATGATTGCACACACGTTATCATCGTGTGATTCTTTGTTGTGTACAGAAATATATTGCTGTAGAGTCATATATTCTTATCGATATACTGGTGCCTGAAATAAGACAGTAACATATGCTGAGCAGGAAAAAAAAAATGTTGGCTGTACAATTGGGTTGGTATGCCTTCTTGACTTTGCATCTGACTTTTTTCTCAGGCACATATTCATATTGTTTGTTTGTTTGTTTATTTTGTACAGAGCTCTGCAACACAAAGCAGACCCAGTGTACAGTCCGCCCCTCATGGTGGCTGGTTTGAGTTGGAGGCTCAAAGTTTACCCGGTGAGTTCAGTGGCAGAGCTCAAAGTTTGGTGCAGTTGTGATGGCAGTCTTCCCGTAATAACGTAATGTGATGTATACTGATGCCCAGCATTACTTGATTGTGATAAGGTCATTCAACCCATCAAAGCGTACTCATTATAGCTAAATGTCACTCTGAATGCTCATTTTCCTATGTTTAGGCAGTTTTGTCTTCTTTGTTAGCGCTCTTAAAATCTTTGACATCTTGAAGGAGACTTCATCGTATGTGTGCTCATGTCGAATTGACTTGTATGTAAATTACTGTGATGCATCTCACAATGCAGAATACCAAGTGCATAAAAATGGATGAATTCTCTGAAGTGGTTTGAATCCTGAATCTTGATTAATCATGCTGTCCAAAAAGGCAGGTCATTGTAGGCAAGCCTCCAAGAGCTCACAAGTAAAAAGCATGATGACAATCTAACACATCATCATGGTATGCTTCCTTTTTTCCCCTCAATTTTCAAATAACTAATTATAATTTGTAACTTCTGAGATTATTACACAGATGTAGCTGTGTTACAACATATGTTTGATGCATAATATTTTTTTCTTATTGACCATTGTGCACTCATGCTTTGCTTCTTCTGTTATGTTTTGTCCTACTCACAAGGATGGCAATGGAGTCGTGAGGGGAAACTACCTGTCAGTCTTTCTGGAGTTATCTTCCGGTCTGCCAGAGACATCCAAGTGAGTGTCATTTGGGGTATATCCATTATAGAATAATATATTCTCTTATTGTTGTTGTTGTTTTATATTCCGCTAGGTATTTCTGGCGAAGTGAAGTACATTGTAAGTATGACATTAACTGTGTTTAGGAGGATTGTATATTGAAATGAGGTTCACCATTTCTTAAGTATCTCAGCTCTTCACCAAATTTTGTCTTCGTTGTTTCGCTCAGGTACGAGTACAGAGTAGAGATGATCCACCAGGCCTCACACGACAACAGCCGCAACATCGTGAGGGAGTTCGCCTCGGACTTTGAGGTCGGGGAGTGCTGGGGTTACAACCGCTTCTTCCGCCTGGACCTCCTGGCCGGGGAGGGCTACCTCAAGGAGGACACTCTCATCTTACAATTTCAGGTAAGAGATTGTGGGTCTAACTTTTTGGTGTGAATGGACCACATTAAGTATGTAAGTGCACATGTCGTTCATGCTTTGATGCAAAGTATTTGGCTCAACAGTTGACAGGGTTTTATTTTTGGACATGTGAATTAGCCACACAGTTCATACAAATGCTTGTACGTTCATTCAATGGTGCACAATACTTTTGCTGAGGACAACAGGATTTCATGAATGTGAACATATTGCACATATGTACGGATACTTGATTCTTTTATACATATAAGTGTGCGTAGGATTTGTAATTTGCCAAGGTTTACAGTGTTCGACGTAGTGGCGGGACTTTGTTGCCCAGTTTGCACAAGTGTGCACTGAATTTTATAAGGATTCAATGTAATTTGGTTCACTGACTAAGTTTATATGGTTACAGATATGATCACTCAGTGCCCTGTATACTGCATGCTTTTTTTATTTGAGAAAGAAAAAAAAAGAATATTTCATGCTCATCCGTCATCCCACTATATCAAACCTGCAGCTTCTCTCAATAATAGGACTGCCAATCACTTCAGTGATTAGAAAGTCATCCTACCTGTTACTCAAAAAAAAAAAAAATCACATCTTGTTTGGAGTTGTTGGAGGGTGCTTGTGGAGACTGTGTGAATGTACATGCCTTCTTTTTTGTGAAGGAAAAATCTTTAACCCGTTGATCGTGAATGCACAGGTGCGACCACCAACCTTCTACCAGAAATGTCGAGACCAGCAGTGGTACATCAACCAGCTGGAGAGCTCCCAGAGGCAGTCAGTTCAGCAGATCAACGAACTCAAAGAGGTACGTAGGTCAAAGGTCAATCTCAGAGAGGGGGAGGGGGGACCATTACTGTAGAAGTGGATATTTTCGCGCAACTAATCTCTCGCGCTCGGCGGGGTAAGAAGAGTTTCCCTTGTTTTTAATTCCACGGAATCAAGACATCAACTACTGGAACATATGGCAAGCAGAGATATTCGTGTGCATTTATTTTTGCGCTAGTTTCTGTTTGCGCGAAATGCGCGAAAATTTCAAACACCGCGAAAATTTCCACTTTTACAGAAGAAAGTCATCCATATTTGAAAGATTCCAATTCAAGAGTGAACAAACAGTTGATGGTCACAATTATGGTGGTTCAAGATCAGCCCTTCAGCAATTACCACTGACTGCGAAATCTTGTTCCAGGGCACAAATTAGACCATTCACTATTTATTTTACGCAGCACCTCAGAATAGCCAAGGTGCGAGCCAGAGCTTGAATATAATGACAAACCAGTCGTGGGACAAGGCAAATAGTGTAAGATTATAAATTTGACAAAGAGCCTATGGGAGCTACATGTGTATACATGGCTGGTGACATCATTGTGCACTGTCTAAACTTTTTTTACAGTTAAATGATAATAATAATCACAATTCATGTTGTCACAATCAGTGTTTTATGGTGATAGAATGGCCAAAGAATACTGCATAGGTTTAGTAAATAATGGTGTTCAAGAAACACCATGGAAGGATATCTTACTTCAATCCTTTTTTTTTTTTCTTGGTTCATGATGACTCGAAACAGCATTCTCTGTTTCATTCTTCACTTTGCCTTTACATTTTAACACTGCTAGGAGAAAAAAAGAATATAAAGGGGATAGGTATAAAGAGAAGGAGACTTTCGGGAAATTGTGGCTACCAGTTTTTGCTCGTTAAATGCAGATTATGAAATGATTTGAATGACCATGTGCTGTATGCCACCTTCTGTCTCCATACAGAGACTCACAATTGAACTGTCCAGAACACAGAGCAGTGCGGAGAGGTCATCACCAGGTGAGAATGATGATCGGGAGGAAAATTATTACGATATATATGACTCTATGTTGCATTAGGAATACATGTCTCGTGTTGGTGAAGTTTGTTATTGCCGTCGTCATCAAAAGATACACCTAAGCTGTGCTAGAGCTTGGTTTGTTTTTGTTTGGCGCAGCAAACATTCTATTTTCAGTCTGTTGTTTCAATCCACAAGAATTCAGTAGTGCTGCATATTTTCCTTTCCATAAGAAATTTTTGTCGTATTTTGCTGTCTTTTCTTTTTCATTGTTCCTTGGAAAAAATAAAAAAAGATTGCAGCATTAAATTTGCTAGACTATTCCATGGAGTAAGCAACAATATGTTCAGTGATTATGTTTAATAGCAGAGTTAGATGTGCCGTACTGGTATTGATGTTTTTTATGGTGATGTGACTGCAAGGTTCAAAGATGTGCCTTACTGGTATCAGTGTTTTATATTAATATAGTGGTGTTCGTAAATGCAAGGTTTAAGCATAACGCATTTGTCTTTTAAACGCCATTCTCTTAATTTCTGTGTGTGACTTTCTGTCCAGACACTGACCGTGAGGTGAGCCGGACCAAGCAGTGTCCAGAGTCCAAGGACCAGGACAATGGGGAGGAGTCCAGCAGAGAGCAACATGACACTCAGGTATGCTGCAGACGTCTGTTTCTCGCACAAATGTAAACCAGTGGTTCATAGTCTACAGAATCTGCACATTCACAGAGGATTGATGACAATGCTAATGGCACTCCATATTGTTTCAAGAATATTTCATTGAATTCACATTCAACCCAATGCATTTACATCTACATATCACTGAGTACATCTTATGCTATTTGGTCTTCTCCTGCCAATAATACATAATTAATACATAATTACTTTAATTCAAGCTCCATAGTGTAGGAGAAGCAAGAATTTCCTGCATGCTGCAAATGATTTTTTTTTTTTTTTTTTTAAGCGCACTGCTTTGTTGGCCTTAGTGACCATCTCTGATTCCAACTCAGTGGCAAATTTGAATGAATTTTACTCTCTGCTGTTTGCCAACAATAATGTTAAATTTACGCTATGATGATTTATATAAACTTTCGTTAAATACTAGTATGGTAGAATGGTAGATTCCAATTTGATAGCATTGAACAAGCCCAATTTATAATTTTTTCCACACACTGTAATTAGGAGAGTGATAATTCCAGTGGGACTGTATCATCCCCACCCTTCTCGGATGATGATGATGAGGAGGAGGAGGAAGAGGACGAGGAAGACGATGATGACGATGCGGTTACCACGGTAGCGAGGGGCGGAGACAGAGAGAGCCAAGACATGCTGGAGGAGGGGCCCATTCCAGAGGAGAATGATATTGACGAGGAGACCATGTGAGTGTTTTGGATCCTTTCACATTTCATCTGGCCTAGAATTGGCTTAGTTTGCTGGAGGCATCCTTTGATATGATGTAATTTGTGTATGTGTGTCTGTGGTGCTAAGCCAGTTTCTTCTTACTTTTAAATACTTGGCTGACTCTTCTATTTCGAGGTCTTTTCTTTCTTACTTTTTTCTCTCTCTTTCTCTCTCTCTCCATTTCCCCTGTCTCTTTATTTGCCTGAACTCTACCTGATTTATAGATCTTCATGGAAAGTCATGGTTTATTTTGTCTATGCTGTCCCACTGGTAGTCTCTATTTATCTGCCTTCCCAAGTTCTTATACTGTAAAAGTGGATATTTTCGCGCGACTAATTTTTCACGATCGGCGGGGTAAGAAGAGTTTCACATGTTTTTAATTCCGTGGAATCAAGACATCAACTACTGGAACATATGGCGAGCCAAAATATTCGCGTGCTTTTATTTTTGCGCTAGTTTCGGGTTGCACGAAATGCGCAGAAATTTCAACACCGCGAAAATTTCCACTTTTACAGTAGCTGAATCACATCTAACCAATGTGCTCCACATTTGTCAGTATGAAGAAGCCTCTGAATCTTGTACATGTATACATGCAATATTGTTTTAGTTTCAGTGCCGTATGTGATTGAGGAACCTCTCCTTCACTTGCTTACATCATGAGACATTCAAAATCCTACCCCCTTGGACTAGTTTTTAAGCTTGTACATGTATATCTCTAATGATAGACAAATGGTCATGTTAGAATATTCCTCACATCCTTGAAAGCAGAAATGTGTCAGTGTGTACGAAGAAAAATATTCTTGCTCTATCTGAATTGTGTAAGTGTGTGCATCTAAGTACATTTTGTTTGATGCTAGCCATCTCTTGATTGGGTGTCTCTGTAGGTCTGGTGAAAATGATGTGGAACATTCTCACATCTGGGATTTGGAGGAAGGAGAGATAACCATTGACGGCTCCCTCGACTCCTCCCTGAACATTGTCTCCTCGGACAACGCATCCAGCGCCACGATGGTGTCCGGCCATGCCGCCTCCTCTTCACAGAGCCAACCTCAACATAGCTCTGGTAAGGAGGCTCACGGCCTCTCCTCCACGCTGCTATCATCCTCCTCACACCCACTGTCATCAGCATCATCACCATCACTCTCATCTTCCAAAACGACTAACTCGAACTCCCCGTCATGCACGTCGCAGTCGCCGTTGGCGAACTGTGCCTCCAATGGCAGGGCGAGTGCCTCGGGAGGAGAGGGAGGCGGAGCGGCGGCGGGTAATTCGCATCATCACCATAACCAGCACCACCATCATCGCCATCACCACCACCACCACCATCACCAGCATCGCCAGCAGCAAGCCCATTGCCATGACGATGGGGCCTCGATGATGCGGGGACTCCGGGAGGAGGACATCATGCTGATGCAGCTCCTCGAGATGACGCGGGCAGGGGAGAGCGTCCTGGGGTTCCTGCCAAAACCGCCGTACCGCTCACGAGGTGAAGAGAGTGTGTAGAGCTGTAGTGATGCTGATGCCATCCTATATCCTATATCCTACAAGATATCATCCAATATCATGTGGTACTTGTGTGGCTCACCTCTACAATGTCCTGTTGTGAAAATAATGTTGTATAAAGTCAAACATATCGTTTAGTGAAATAAATACACTTGTATAACTCCACAGTCATTATCTATGAATCAAGCATTTGGGACTTTGATTTGATTCTCATATTTAACTTGGCCAAATAATTAACAGAGTCTATATCTTGATGGGTTGTACAGTCAGAGTTGCCAACTGGTGCATAATTTGTGATAGCTAGTCTGTGTTTTTTTTTTTCTCTAAATTTTGTTATACATGTAGCATGCTTATTAAGTGCAATTTCCACAAACATGATTACTCCTGTCCATATTCCATATGAAAATACATGTAAATATACTATGTGTATATTGACATATATTTTTCATTTTCAATTTGTATGATAATGTTTTTTGATCTGCAGAGTTTGGCAGCCCTGTTCTTTTGTTTAATGTCTTTACCAGTCCTGTGATGTCTCATGTTAATCCCATCAAGCTCTCATTTTTCGAAACTTCAATCTCTGTATTAATTCTCTCCGTTGTGTCTGTCTGTGTCTTAAAAGTGATGTGCAGTGTGGTAGTCGTAAACCCTCTTAAAGTTCATTGCCCCATTGCCTTATTCAGACTTTGGCATTCGCTGAATCACCCATACTGTGTACGTCTACAAATTACACAATTCTCATTCCTCTGCCTCAGAATAGCACCAGAGTCATTATTGTGGTTCAGTGTAGATTCATGATTTATTTCATCGCTGTTTTCATGCTCTTGTGGTGGTTTCTCGTGTCATAAAAATTCCCAAAGAGTTATATGATACTAGCATGGACAGTGGAATACTCGAATTTTTGATAGTAAGTGACCGTGAAGCATCAAGTATCGCTCGCCAAAATCAATTGTACATTCATAATTGATTATAAAACTTTGTGCCACATGATGCTATATTCTGGTAATGGAGTTAAAGGTTTTTATTTTGTGTGTGTGTGTGGGGGGGGGGGAGGGGCAGGTCAATTTATTAAGTCACATTTCAAATGTGAATAATTTCTCATGAAGAGACTTCCGCCAAATGAATTTTTATATGATGATGCCGATGAACAGCATTAATATAGCACCATTTGTCTGTAAAGAACATTCAAAGGCACTTGGTTCATATGATATGTCCCATGTTATTCACAAAGTTGCTGGAAAAGATAGCTCTTTTGATCTGATTTGAAGGTATGAAGGTTGTTACAATTACATCGTGCTGTCAGTTTGGCCTTGTTCAAACATATAAATAGTACACCGCATTGCATTGTTGGTAGATTACCCTGTATTTCTCTCCCATTGCAGGATATCCAAGAAAGGACAAGGACAAGCGGGACCGCGAGAAGCGAGGGCGCCCTCTATCAGCCGACTCCATCCTGCGGCGCATCCAGACCCGCATGCTGGACATGGGGCTGACCTCGCTAGACACCTCCTCGTTTGTGGGCGAGCAGGGGGAAGGGGCGGAGGAGGGGACCGGGGCCGTAGGTGGCTGCAAGTCGGATACTGCCCTAGGTAGGTTTTTCAGCACACTGTTACATGTAGCAGGCCTTCCCCTCAGTCCCACGCATTTGGTATCACGTAAGCCATTGAGCAGTTCCTCTCAAATAAACGTGACATTGCAGCAGATTTTCCCTACACCAGAGGAAAGTATATGCCAGCATTAAAAAAAAAAAAGTGATGAAGTGGCAGTACTTATTCAAGAAAGGAGTTACCCATACCCCTCCCAGAAAGAGTGTCAGTTCATGGTGAAATGCAAATCACCAGAGCCCAGTCTGACACACCATACCTTAGGCTCAGTTTACATTATGTTTCTGGCATCTGCGGCACTCTGGATTGACCAAAACATGATGCGCTGTGGGATTTTGGCAATTTTGTCCTCCATATTCAAGTTTTGGCCTTCTTTCTTCACATCTCTTGACTTTCTCTCTTTGTATTACAGATGCAATAATTTGTCATCCACCCCATTTTACTTTGGCATAACATGATTGTCATCTGCACCTTGACTGCCATGGAAAATTTTCAGTGGCTTGAAACGTGACTGCCGTGACCACCGAGAACATAATGTACACATAGCATAAGCATAACCCTGTCATGCAATCTTGAATAACATGAACTTTGACCTCTTCTCCAATGCTATTTTTTCTTTTCCTACCAGGTATCCAGTACTTCTGGAAGCCAAAGACCAAACCTGTGCCAAGCATCTCCCTACAACTCTCTACAGAAGGGGTGGTGAGCAATGGGGCGGAGAAGAAAGGCGACCGTGCCGAGAGAAGTGTTGATAATGGTGAGCACTTTGAAAGTATCTTGCTCATCCCTCCCCCAAAAGAGATTCAAAATGAGGTTTTATTTCTGAGTGAAGAGTTTATTATAAATTTTCTATTCAATATCGAAGGGGGATTTGGCTGACATGCTTGTCTGCTGTGCAAGAACAATCCGAATTTAAAGACAAACAATGGGAAGTTGCTTATTGAATATTTGTAAAGTTGCAGAATGACAAAAAAGCACGGTGTAGAATCAAAACAGGTAAGCAAGGAATGACAAAAACAAATATGCATGTGTACATGTACATACTCACTTGCAATTATCAAATTGTTCACAGTGTATGGCTACATGTGAGATACTCACTATTCTTGCATTCTCTTAAATAATGTAAACTTTCTGTTAGTGAAACTAGGTTCATTTGAAAGTCACTGATGATACTGCAACTTCATTGTGCGTGATGTTTCTGACCAAAAGCAGCAAATCCAGCTAAAAAAGTGCTTTACCTTTTTGGAAATAGCATGTACATTGAAGTACAGCGATTTAAGAATTGTATCTGAAATGTGTGTCCCATCCTGACAGAAGCAACTACTCCTGGAGAGGCGACCAGCGACGACCCCGGCTCAGCCGCAACCTTTGGCCTGGAGGAGGGGCCTCTGGTTGACCCCTCTACCAGGACCAGTGACCTCCAGTCTGCCCTGGATGACCTCAGTACTGCTAGACTCATGGCCAGGATTAGGTATGAATATCTTTTATTATTGTGATTTTTAAATTTTCTTAATTAACACTTAAGTTTTGGTTGCATTACATGGAAGATTTCTTGTGGAGACGATTCATTCAGATATGAGTTTAGTGGTTTCATTTTGCTGTGTTGAAATTGAGATGTCATCATGTGCAAAAGATAAACCAAGTGTTTCCAAAGTCATTGCTGTTGTTTTTTATTTAAAGATAAAAAAATTTAGTCGAGAAGATGAACCGTGGAATGATGCAGAATGCATTAAATAAAATCAGGCATGATATTCTGTAGATTTTAATCTGATTTCAGATTTTTTGTTTCTCAAGTCTGTAACACATTTTGCTATTTTCATGTATCAAAATCACCTGAAAATTTTGATTTCCGATTTTTTTTCAAAAAACCTCAATATCATCCGTGTAAAATGTTTCAAATGAATTGAAAAAGTACAAATACACTGTTCTATTTCAGTTGTTTTCACCACTTCCTGTAATTTTCCCCCTCCCACCCTGCTGGGCTGAAACCATCTTTCATTATTACAGCCCAATTCCCTTTAACCTCTTTCAAAACAAATTCACCTCATTGAATGTAAATGATGCTTTTTTTTTCTTCTTCTTCTTTCCTTCTTTTTTTTCTTCTGTCATTCCACTTATTGAAATGTTAGTCACTATTTAATCCATTAGTGGCTGCCCTCTGTCTTTTCATCCCTTGCAGTGCTTTAAACAGTCAGCTGGAAACCAGAAGCGAACGGAATTCAAGTACTTCAACTCAGCCAGAAAGTGAGTTTTAATATAACTACAAGTGCAGTTGACACAGTGCCAGCCTGCCAATCACATAACTTGTCATTTTGATTGTTAACAAATTGTAACAACATTGTCTTGATCAACGCAGAGGAGACGTGATATGTGCTCTTACCAAGCTATGTCATTGAGGAAACTGGCTTGTAAATCAAGGACACAAAATAAAGAGTTTCAATGCAAAGCAATCTAACTTCATTATTGTTAAGTTGAAATAGTTGCTATTCAAGCTGCTAGGAAACAGATAAAATGATAAGAAAATTCAGGGTATTTTCAGTCATATCTTCAAGAATATTCCGTGTTATTTCACAAGTGAGGTATCACTGGAAAGATTTTATTTTGCCCTATCTGATGATGATCTTACTTTAATATGTTTGAAAATGGCGCTTAGCCCATTTTGTGGTAAAACTCTGCAAATATACATAATTATTAATGCACTACAGACCTCTTTCCATCACTGTTTCCAAATTCACCATCTCTTGAATCAGGTACTATCTTATATCCCTCAAAACTACCTACTCACCTAATGACTGGCTGTTTTTAGTGGCATAATTTGCTGTACTCGCTTCTCATGCAGTATAGTTTCTCCATTATTCGTGCATATTTTCTGTTTTATATTGTCTGTTTGTTTTAGATCCCTGCGAGTCCAGCAGTGGGATAGCGGCAGTCAGCAGCGGTGCAGAGCCCTGCCAGAGGGACGAAGCCCCAACCATCACGTTCACCCGCAAGAAGGCCAGTCCTAGTGGTAGGAGCAACGGCCAGAGCAGTGAACAGACAGGTTGGTAGAGACTGTCAGCTTTTGGGTTACAACAAGGATAACGTTTGACCTCAAATGATGATTCTGATATCAAGAGTTAGGAGAATGTAGTGATAATGGTTGCTGAGCCAACG
This sequence comes from Diadema antillarum, assembly GCF_040938485.1. Lineage (NCBI taxonomy): Eukaryota > Metazoa > Echinodermata > Echinoidea > Diadematoida > Diadematidae > Diadema > Diadema antillarum. Next base: position 794,497 of record NW_027271331.1, read on the forward strand.
ATATGGTGATGGTGGTGGTAATGATGGTGATGATGGTGATGATGGCGATGACGATGATGATGATGATGACGATGATGATGACGATGACGATAATGATGGTGATGGTGATGATGGTGATGATGATGATGATGATGATGATGATGATGATAATGATAATGATAATGATATAATATCTGACATGGAAACAGTTTAGTTTTAATAGAGAAAGGACAAAAAAAATATTTTGACCAATGAATGGTGTATGGGTTAGTCTTGGTAGAGCTGCAGATGGCTGGTCTAATCACTATTGGAACAAAGAATTACTTGTGGGTCATTTAAAGTCAATCTCCTGACCCATTTTCATCACCTGTATTTTTTTTCTTTTTCAGGAGCCAGTACTGATAGCCATTCCAGAGGGGAAGAGAAGGCCACGGAAACCAACAAGTCCACAGCTTGCTGAGAGAAACCGTCTTCCTCCTACTCCTCCTCCTCCTCCTCCTCCTCCGCATCCTCCACATCCTCCTGCCTTCAGAGCATCTCGTTGCCCAGGAGAGAAATTTGGACCACCGTTGCGCACAATCTGAACATTTGTCCTGCTGGAATTGTTGCAACTGCAATGATGCCTGAGGTTATTTCATCTAAGGAGATAATATTTCTGTCTGATGTAGTGCATCTCACATCCACTTCGGAGGTTGAAGTTAGGCTGAGAATGTTCCCTGAGACTAGAGGTGGTTTGGAGTATACGGTTTGTCTTTTCTTTTATGGGCATTTTCTCTCTTCTTTTTTCTTCTTCACATTTACTTTTACTGCAAAGGGCATTCTCACAGTGGTTACTATTTTGGTTTTGGACATTATATGTTTCTGGATTGAGATAGCTGAGTTGACATTGTCTTGTTTAAACATGTTTAGTTAAAGCAGGAAAAAGTTAGCAGCTACTACATCTGCATTTGCTTACCTGTGAGTGCTCATTAGTTTTGGTTGCCAATGACAAGAGAATTATTGGATAGCGTATGATGATTTCAGTTCCGGTTTTCTGTGTGAAAATAAGGCAATGTTCATGGAAATTCTTAAAACATGATAATTGATTCAGGATTTCCTCTAGTTCAAGACTTTGGTTACCCTTTTCAAAAATTTATGCTTGGATATTCCATGTTGTAGAGAACACAGATAAGTGTATTGGGATTATGTATTATCTTATGTCTTAATCATTTCATATTGTTTTTGATGGGATTTAGTTGTTTTTTGTTTAAGTGTTTCTGTTAATGACTTTTTTTCCCAGTGAAGCTTGCCAAGTGTGGAATGTGAATATCTTTCTTCTGTGCTCATCTCTTAACTCTATGTCAGTATAGATAGTTGCAGAAACTTTGTACACTGGTTGCCTAATGTGAGCTTGACATTAGTAGAGAGAGTTGTTTCTGTTTTTCTTGTCTGAAGTTTGAGGGGAGAATAAAAATCAGTAAAAACTTTGCTCCATTCCTATCACAGCCACGTGTTCGCCATATACTCAACCTTCATCAATTGAAAGTACAGTACAGCATATTTTTTTTTTTCAAACTTAATGGGTGAAGCGTAATTGCAAAAGATCTCAGATGTCAAGTCAAGCAGTGTTTTCATCGATCTGATTACAGCACTGAATGTCTAATGGTGCCATATGTGTTTTACGCAAGCTGTCTTACATACTCACAATGCATAACATAATTGCGTAGATATTTAGAACAAAAAGCTTAGTGATTTAAAACAGTGAGAGACATGTGGTCTGTAATGTCATTGCATGAATGTTTTTGTAAATTTTCTTTTTTTGCAAGAAATTTCTTCTGTCGACTTGGAGAAGATCCAATGATTTCGTACCCCCGCCGTGATAAGTTGATTGTGTGATTAATGGTGTTGCCTTATTTCACTGCGATGGCCTAATGTTTAATATGGACAATATGCAGCTAATGTCACTGCCATGTGGATGTTTGTTGGAATTCGTTGCAAAGGGTGAGTCTTAATTTTGGTGTGTTTACTTTATGCGTCATCTCGGAGGATGTCAATTGCATTTTCTACAGGTGTTATTATTCTGCAGGACTTTCACAGTTACCCAAGTTGAAAACATTCCACCACAATGTGTGTATGTTCAGAATGTAATCACTGTGTCTTTCCCCTGTTGTTTTAATGTTGTGAAGTATCTCATTGTGTAATGGAATGCGCAGCTCGAGTCATTGTGAGATGACACAATGGAATGCCAAAAATTTATTTGTGAACGTGCATTTACAAGAATCACTACTTGTGTTGTGTACATATATTTTACCAGCTTCTTCTTTCCTCAAACAGAGCAAGAAGAATGTGTGCATATGCACACTGTCCAAATTTCTTGCATGCTTCCATCGTAGAGGCTTTGTGTGGCAACTTCAAAGCCAGGGTAACTGGGTTTCCTTATAGGCTTGCCTGATGTAGCAACAAACTCCATGCAACCTGGATCCTACCTGGTAATAACATCTATCTTCCCTTCACCAAATGATTGGCATTGCCCTTAAAGGACAAGTTCACCTTCATAGACATGTGGATTGAGTGAATGCAGCAACATTGGTAGAACACATCAGTGACAGTTTGAGGAAAATCGGACAATCCTTTGAAAAGTTATGAATTTTTGAAGTTTCTGCTCAGTCACTGCTGGTTGAGAAGACTACTACAGCTGATGATGGCATATGAGTACAACGATATAAAGAAAATATCAAGAAAATTCAACATATTTTCACTTTTCTCGCATAATAAGAGAATGCTTGACTTCCCTCTTTCAGAAGGCAGGGGGAATAATATTGCCCTTTACATATGTCAGTGACAAGTCAAGAAAATGTGCACTTTTTAAAAAAAGTGACATTTTGTGAAATTCTCTTTATATATTCCTTATACTGTCGTACGCATGTGACATCATCAGGTGTAGTAGTCTTCTCATCCAGCAGTGACTGAGCAGACACTTTAAAAATTCATAACTTTTGAACGGATTGTCTGATTTTCCTCAAACTCTCACTGATGTGTTCTACCAATATTGCTGCATTCACTCAATCCACATGTCTATGAAGGTGAACTTGTCCTTTAAAGACCCAGTACCATGGAAATTCTTGGGTGGTGCGATTGAATTGATCCTCATTTGCTGCCTACCGGGGTACAGTTGGACACCACAAATGGCGCAGGTCAGTGAATATGTGCATTGAGGTGTACGCTCACTGGTAATGGTCGACTCCGGTAGAGATTCTTCAGCTGTGTGTGTACTTACATAGAGATCAGTGGTAAAGCTGTACACAATTTGCCATGGGGATTCTCAGATATATCTAAAGCCAGGCCAGCCTTCCTACTCCATGGTATCTCAATGTTACTGGGTCTTTAATGGTTGAGAAAGGAGAGAATTGTATTTTTTAAATCCATGTATCCCATAATGCCAAGAATACACACACGATAGCTGTTTGATTAGTATCAGAAATGTTGTCTTGTTTCTGTGAATGTATGTGTTTGTAGTAATTCATCATTTAATTTTTTTTTTCTGTTGTTCATAGATATGTAGACAAGTCTAAAGGGGAAATGATGCAGATTCTTTTGATTCCCTCAGAAGGAGATGACGTGTTTGTAAATGTTTCATCGCTGTGCTGAAATGTATAGCAGCCCTGCATGTTGTAAATAAGATTCTATGATGTTTTTTATCTGTGATCGTACTACTGGAGGCACAGAGAATGCACACACAGTGTCCATCTTGGATGTAAAAAAGAACTGTAAATGAAAAAACAAAATTATTGCGGGATTGTGCGAGGCATGACAGATTTCAGAAATAGATCCATGTTTATGAGGTTGATATCTTGCAATTTCTGTATCCTTTACTCATTACATCTAGCACCCATCAGTATGCTGGTATTCAGTGTGTGGCACAGTGAATTCATTACCATGCTGGTTCTGTGATTTAAATGATTAATCCTCTGTTGTCATTAGAGACAGTCTCAGCAGCTCAAGTATACACGCCATTGATCTTCTGTAAGTTCTCTCTGTTTGGTTGAATATCATCTGCAAATAGAAATGGGAATTTGCCGATATCTGTCAAATTATAACCAAAACGGTCTCCAGTGTTGATGGGATTTAAGATTATGTCCTGAACTCTGTCTATACACTCGCAGTAGTCACTGTCTGTTACGAGGTGTCTTTTCTGTCTTCGGAGCTTACCTAAGTACATTATGACCATTAATGCAGTGTAGCCAGCTAGGAAGTTTGGTCATTGATTGTACAATAGAGTGACCTTCTTTTCTTTTTCTGTTTGTTCATACTCTTGTTGGCACTATGAGAAAAAAGGGTTACTGCAGTTTGACTTAAAAAACAGACAATGAAAGAGATTTCACCATGCATTTATTTAATAGGTGTCACCAGGAAAACGAATGTATCTGCAATGTTAACATGACATTATTTGGCATGTGTGGGACTAAGGAAAGTGGCGGTATGTGTGTGTCATGGTTGTCATTGTGGTACATTGACTGTCAGAGGTTGTAGCTGGAAGTCATTGTAATCTTGGTGTAGCATATTTGTCTCAGACAAAACGGAAGTGACAAAGTGAACTTGTTTACAGGCAAACATGTATGTAGAGTGTGATCAGTACTTGAGCTCCAAGCTTTATTGGCAGAAGTTAAAGAGGAGAATGTTGCTTTTAAATGTATCTCATTCAAGCTATGAGAGCAGTAGAAAGTGATAAAGTTGCTAACAATAGTTCGTTTGAGGTTCTATGTGTGTTGCGTACAAGCGCTTTGTATTGCGTGCGCACTAATTTATTGAGTAGATTGTTGGTTCAAGTCCCAGTGAAGTGTCTTATTTAAGCACTGTTTACCATCATGAAGCAATTCATACGGTTTTCCAGGAGTTTATTGCATACCTTGGGGGATGTGAACATTTGTGTGTGAACATACAGACGCAGAAATGCCTCAAAAGCAAGAATTGATTTCACTGCAATACCAAAAAAAAAAAAAAAAAAAAAAGTGTTTCAGGCAAATTGACTTGTAGTAAGGAGTGAATAGGAAAGGCTAGAAAATGTACATTATAGCTTCCTTGATGCAAGTGACTACCAGCATTTATCAACAAACCTGCTATTTGATGTACTAACAATCGCTGGCAAGTTCCTTTTTGCAATCATACAATTACAGTTGGCTGGTACTGAGCAATTAAGAGACACTTCATAACTCATTAAAGTAAAGTATACTGGTAGTGTGCTGTTCAAAATCTTAGCAAAGATCCACCCATGCTTTGACGGGATATCAATTAGCTTCTATGTGTCATACAACCTTTTTTACGTCACCTCAAGGTATTGTCTGAAAAAATAGGCACAAAGCTTGTTTCGTGACAAGTCCTGTATGCAACAAGGTAATTGTGGCGTTACTTGCCTGTCCTTGGGACACCAGTTGCTATGTGACTTTTCTGCGAGATTGTTAACTTGCATCACTTTTATTTCTGAGAAGCTTTCAGAAAAGAGATATGTAACTCCTTTTGAGCGATATTTCACACACAAGCACTCACACACACACACACACACACACACACACGCACGCACGCCTGCGCGGACACACACATACACATTGCCTTTTCCCTCAAGAGCACATGACATGATTCTAGAAAATCAGATCTGTTCGTGTTTGACTAGAAAACATTTATCTGATGGACAGAAAGATCACATCTCTAACCCAACCTGTGTTCCCCCCTTTTTTTTCAAAATATGTCTGCAATCACCGACTTGGTCTGTACCATTTTCTGGTATACATTTCTTGTTTTGTTCAATTTGCTCATATGGCTGCACTCTATTATTGTATGTTCATCATTTTTTTCCCTAGTTTAAATCCTGTATGTGCTAAATCTGTCCGTTTCTTTCTTTGTGTATGTTCACTGCCTCACGGACGCAATAATGCTAAGAAAAAACCAAGAGGCCAAATGTATTCATGGGTGTCCTAATGTTGAAACCAAGAGAATTATGGAAAGTTATGTATATTGTGCATATTACAAGAGCATACCTGGGCGGATGTCCGTCTTTGTGTTGAAATATGTTTTATTGGTGCGCAGGTGGAAGGTGTGGTTATCGTAATAAATGTTCACAGCAAAATTGTCTGGCATTTAGCTTCTCTCATTTGGCATGTGGAAGTGATACAGGTTGCATGATGATGAGGTATATTCAAGGAGGTTCAAGAGAATGGAGTCACAACTGTCTTATTTCCTTTGAACCCATGTTTAATGCCGCCACTGGAAAATATTTGAAGCATGTGCAAAACTGGATCTGCCGCGCAAATAGGAATACGATTGACAATTGCATAATCACCAGCCACTTTCTAAGGAAGATATGTCTTTGTGATGGTAATTACTTTTCGCCATTCCTACTTAGATAGGCGACATATTATAATGGTAAAGACACAGGGATGCGCGAATGGAAATTGCGCAAAAAATGATGAAATAAAAATGAAAATTACTGGACTGGCCATGCCCGGCTGCTAATCTGATATATCTATCAATAAAGAATTATACTTATAAGATTATTTCATTTCAGTTTTATTTGTTGGAATTAAGTGGAAAAGTGATAAAAGCAACTTTCCAGGAGGGTAAAATTTTAAACATTTTCACATGATACTGCTCAGATTTATACTTTTGCACATATTTCTGGACGGGATTGACTTTTGTTTTATATGCTTTATCATTCAGTGAGATTTCACTTCATTTAATGAATGAACAAGCAAAATATAGCCAACATTATGTCAACATTCAAAATGAATCTTCAGATTGCCCAGCAAGACGGCGGCATCAAACCCGGCGATCAAAGGCACAAATGCACCTGTGGAATTCTTTTGTACATCAATAGAAAACTGACAACTGTTTGAATAATTACAACCAGTTGGAACTCCATCTCTTAAACCTCCCTGGTATATTCAATTGAAATGAACTTGGTATGCTGTGTGTAGGTTTTTGTGTATCTTTAGTTAATTACAACCAGTTGGAACTCCATCTCTTAAACCTCCTTGGTATATTCAATTGAAATGAACTTGGTATGCTGTGTGTGGGTTTTTGTGTATCTTTAGTACTGCAGACGACATACTGATAAGATGGCAGCAGGGACAACAGAGTGCAGACCCATAAGGGTAGTCAATGTCTATGTCGAGTAGGGTGTGTGTGTGTGTGTACAAGTGTGCATGTATGTACATTGTATAATCGGTGTGAGCTCACATGTGGTGTACTCCAAAGCTGTGTATGACTATGAATTACAGACATGCATTTGATATGTTAGTGCAATCATGCAAAGGAGGAAGGGGCCTGAAGGACTAAGTGCTGGAAACATTTTGGCTTCACGTTTTCACCTATGGATGCAATGAAAACAAAGTTACTAAAGCAGATTAAAGAAGGCTGAGAAAAACTACAAATCCTGTTGTGATGAACATGGATTCAACTAAATTCTGTTAGTATACAAAGAGTGAAGGGTCACAAGTGCGATGGTACAAGATTTCGCACTCCGTGAAAGATGAGGCGCACTATTCAACTCCTTGAATAGAGTGCGAAATCTCGTTCCATTGCACGAGTTAAGACCATACATTATTTCTTTTATACAACACCTTGAACGTCAACAGATGTGGTCCACACAGATTCTTGAATTTATCACAGAAATGGCAACCATTTTCCATGAAAGACAAATGAGTAGCCACACAGTCACAGTCACCGTGTACGTACGTACGCGAAGCCGATCGGTTGAAGTTGTTTACAAAAACGAGTGACAAATGTGCGCACTTGTAAGCACGCTTGTAATTGTTGAGTGCACGCGGCAAATGTTTGTTTATTGTGACATCACAGCCGTGCGATGGAACAAAAACTTAGGGGTCAATCGTGAGTTTAACACGGAAGTCAATGGAAACGGGTGACGTCAGCCATGTGCTATCCATTTTGCTCAAGCAAAATTGCAAGGCTGACAGCCACAGTGTGCGATGGAACTTTTAACTGACGTCATGTGATGGGCAATCGACCCATCGGATAGCTACATTCTGATTAAGTGTTGTAGAATACGAAAGGATTCTACCACTATTAAAGACTGTTGCCATTTTTCTTACTAACTTTTGTCTTGTTAAACAAGGTCTCATTGTGAAGATGAAATTCTGGCATTACTGATTAGTTACCTTTTCACGCAGTAGCCAAACTGGAAGTTTAGGTCACAAACTTAACTGTTGATGATTAGCTCCACTCGTGAATTCATGACACGGGTTTACACGTGCACCTAAACTCTAAGATACAACTTCCAAGCGAATCCCGCTCAATGATTACAGCAGAAGTGCAGAGTCTTTGCTGTGACCTTACGCCCATACAAAATAGTGCAGCTAATCATCGAGATTTAAGTTTTCGACCTAAACTTAAAGTTTAGGAACAGCATGTGAAAATAACTAATATCTTGGAACAGGATTTGCCTTAACCTAGAAAGTGAATACAAATTTCCTTTAAAAAACAAACATATACAAATCACAACTCGCACTTGTGCAATAAGTTTTCAGTAAATTCAACAAAGGGTCGTAAGAGAGCAGGTTTACAGTTTTCTCATTTAAGTCTGCACCTTTATTAAGACACAAAATGCAGATACAAATATGGGAATATACAATTTGTTGTATTGAGAAATCAGGTTAAGTGAAACCATACAAAGAAACACCTGTACAAGAGAAATAAAATCATGGACCACAATTTTTGTGCCTCAATCACCTAATGCTGATGGGGCACTTCATGTTTTACATTCGATTCTTTTCTTTTAACATTTGTCATTAAAGAAATGAAAAACACGCCAAGAAAACCGAACATATAATTGTGGGGGGATACCCAACCGTCTAGCACACAAACTTACTTCTCCACTGTAAATCCAACTGATTTCATTTTAACAGCTTTATACGGGGCATGTTTGTTCCGTTCAGTTGTATTTTTCAAACCATTCACTTTCACCATATTTAGGCCAATTACTCAAGCACTTAAAACCAAATAGAGAGGTCATCTATCATAAACAGAAAGTATTGTCCTAAATATGTTTGATACAAAACTCATATCTTCATTTTTCGTTTTATGTGTCGGGTCTATTCATAAGTGAATTACAGTATAAAAACACATAAACATGCATACTTGTACTTCTGGCAACACACCACTAGAGTTCACAAACTATTGAAACCCAAACTCTTGTAGTACAGACAAAATGCACAATTCATATTCACTTATATGATACCAATATGATACAATCAATACATCCATTCGTAATATATACTATATCTTACAGGATTAACAACAGGATTAGAGGTGGACCATCTTCCCTTGGCCGATCCACTCTTATCTCTGAACTACCGGGGGAATATACAATTGGGTAGGGAGCAGAATTTGATCCATAGAAATCGCAGTACATGTATTAATCACAGTTGCTATGAAAGACATGTCTTATAAGGTGAAAACTCGGTCCCTTTGCTGGGGACAGAATTCTCAGAATCTTTGTCAGATTTTGCGAAAGATAAAGAGAGAGAGAGAGAGAGAAAAGGCCACCCCCTGTCCTGGTAAAATCTCTCTGAATGCTGCGGGTGCACCACACTTATTTGGAAAGCCCCACATTCACTTTTCATGAAGACTGCAGTTTTGGTTGAGCAGTGCTTGTAGTAGGATAGGCTTTTCCAGAATGTGATCTGGAATGCCACATACGGCAGAAAACGGTCAGTGCTCATTATGCATAAAAAATTACAATACCTTCTGAATCACTTCCACCTGCCTTGATATCTCACAAATTCATATCAATGTTAGTCTTTTGTGACCATTTTGGGTAAAATTCTCAACATTGCACATGAGATCACAAAATCATGATTTTATTTTGTATGACAAGTGCCCATTCAGCGAGAGTTTTACCAGTTTAGGAGAGTGACACTTTCCTCGGCATGTTTAAGCACAGAGTCCAAATTTTGTGAATTAAGGCATGAACAAAAAGAAGGATCAAAACATATCCTTTATAATGAGGCTAATGACAAAGTTTGTATGGCATTGCCACAACTAAAACATGTCTCCTTTGAATATCTACTAAAGAGAGAGACAAAAAAAAAAACAGCCAAAAAACCCTGACATTTTGTTTCTGTGACAAACAAACAAAAGAAAAAGCAAATAACTCTCCTATTCAATGAGACATGGGATCATTATAACACACATCACTTTTCTATTTAGGCTTGGAACATCCAACAGCAAACAAACTTTTTTCTTTAATCCATTTTGAAAAGTGATGCCACTTCCTTCCCCATCTTGATTTAACTTTTTCACCACTACCAGCTCAAAACACCACTGGGATTGTATGCAAGCATGTTACCAATAGGACTAATAAAGCAATCATGTGTAAAAGAAAATGTCTATGTTTGCATGTACACTGTGCAAAACTCACCTATCATGTCTATCACTTGTGTTGCAAGACTTGGGTAATATATGTATAAAATATGGTAAACAACAATCCATATGCAGCGTTCACTAAATAGTCATTTTACTTTGCTTGCACTTTTTATAATTACCAGATGACTAAATATGAATTTTCTACATACGACCACCCTCGAAGTTTACATGACCCAGAATAACATGAAAATGCATACAACAGAATTATGAGCTATGTGCCGAACCCAATGATATTTTTGTTACGATTCTGATAAAACTATGAGTGTTTTAATTTTTCAAAACCCTGAAGGGCCAATCTTTCATGCATGAAAGACAGAATTTACTAAAATTGGGCAGGCACATAGAAGAACTCTGACTTGAAATGTAAGTATAATGTCAGTATCACCAAGTTAAAAAAACATCCAGGAAAATGCAAATTTTTCAACTGTCTTCATGTAGTGCCAAACCATTTTCTCAATAATCAAAACAACGCAAACACCTTCTCACAACCCTGAGCCAGATTTGATCTTGAGCATGATTATGTCAGAATACAAAATTCTGTGGATTTCAGGAAGCATATTGAAGTGAATGATGCCCACGTTAAAGTGCGAAAATATGACAGTACTTTGTACCATACTGCTGATAATTCATCCGTTCCTGAAGTTTTTCATGCACAGAAAAATGCTTTTGACAGCACGGAGCAACGCTTTAGTTTCCTTGCATGGTCGAAAAGGTGTCCCTTGTGCGTGTGTGTGTTTGGGTGTGTGTCTATGTGTGTATGTCTCTGTTTTTAAGTTGAAGTTGCAGCGAGTGACTGCATAGAAATGATACGGGAGCTTGGCACGTATATAAACTACCGATAACACAAAATAGAGTTTGACACTGAAATAAAATCTAAGGATCTCCTAGCCTACAAAGGGCCGAGACAATTACATTTGAAACAACATCACAGTACATTGCAGTGCAATTCCAAATTTTTACAACTTCACAAGCGAAAAAACATCCATAGAACCACAGCAGTGAACACAAACGAAAAAAAAAAAAAACAACTTGATGCCCTTATTCTTCAAAAGCCTCTTGAGACCAGCACTGGAGAATCCACCATAAACTTCTTCTTCTTCTTTTTTTTTTCAAATTGGCCACCTTATCCATCTATGATTTCCCACTGGAAATTTTACCTTAATGAGTGTCCTCATGAACACAATACAGCAGCATGATAGTCATCTGGCCCGATGTGGCCATCTTTCTACAGAGGTCAGAAAAAGCTGTCCCACTCCGCCCTGCTATGTTTCCTTCCAGATCAATTACCAAACTGCAACAGGTCGATGGCAGGTCTGCCAACATTCCCACATCAAAAACTGGGAGATTCCACACAGCAATCAAGGAGATACTGTGTGTTACATGCATTTCAATGGACAAACATAATTCCCAAATCAGGGAGATTGTAATATTCTCTTATTCAGACATGAACAGATTTTAAAATTTTTATGGAGACTCCTGCAGAATGAGGGAGACTTGGCAGCTCTGCGATGGGAACATTGGCGCAGCTATCAGGGGCAAGCGCAGAATACACGCTCCATCCATTACTGTAATTCCTGCCACATATTAGAGTGTTGGGGGGGGGGGGGTGGATCATCAATCCCTTATTCACTGACATAGATTATTATAGCTGCATGAATCGGTGTACTGGTCATTCTCACACACTCGCGGTACTGATTTATTTCCAGAGCTCCTTGCCCAATTTCTGTTGTGTGTTTGACTTTTTTTAATCTAAACAAGCAGAGAAGTTGAATACACGAAGCTCAACAATCCATGCAAAATCCTTCCAGATTGGTTCTACGCAAAACAGTCGAGGTGAGACTCTGGCACAAACCTTGATTCTGTCCTAATGTTCCTGTAACTACGTGTTTGTCTCTAAATGTGCATAGTTTAATTTAAGATGTGTAACACTAGCCATACTTATCAAAGTAATTGTTTATTTGTGTGGGTTTTTGTTTTGTTTTGTGGTTTTTTTTTTGTATGTCACCAACAAGCCTCTTCTTTTAATGCTACAGTTGTGCTTCTTGTAAAATGAATCACTGAAATTCACGCTTTCTACGTCAATTTCTCAGTGATCGGCTCAGAATACAGTTGGCTTGGCAGCATACAATTTTCTTGAGGTGAAGCACTAGTGTGCAAAATCGATTTATTTCAATCTTATCTTTTTTCTACTTATCTAATCATTTGCCCTAGTAAGGAAGAAGAGAATATTCTTTTTTTTTTCTTGTGTGAAAAAAAGGGTTGAATATTACAAGGAAAGAGCCAGCTATACTTATAGCTTAGTCTACAACTGAAGAAACTTGACTGATAATCACTTAACATATCACAGTACTGGCCAACCCGATTGCCTTCCCTTTCAAATACATAAAACATGACACGGATCATAATATGAGAAGTTGCTTCATAAATATGAAAGTTATCTATAAAAAGACAGCGATACAAATCAATAAGTAGTAAAAACTAAACAAAACTTTGTTCGTAGACTCTGCCACAAGACAACGTCCGTAAAAATCACATGATAGTCTACACCTCATTTCACTTAGATGTCTACAATACGTCTATCCTACACTCCACTCTATGCTAAATGAGTGAATACCCGTCGCCCGTTTGAGTCGCTCCGAGCCCAGAGGGTACAATTCCTTGGTTGCTAACGCGGCGCACCGCGACAATTGACACAAAACGGCGGATGCGCCACTCACTCCACCAGACACGGAGGTAAATATACAGGATATCTCTTGTTGACACAGTATAAACAGCTGACCATTGCAGGGGATATCAATACAAAGAAACTGACATAAGTGATTTACAATAGAGTCAAAGACATAGAGAGAGAGAAACAGACAGACAGACAAACAAAATCAGAGAGACGGACAGAGAAAAATATGTAACAGTCATTAGGTACAATGACAGTCATGACAAGTCATCAGATAAAATATGCTTTCTTACAAACCGGAAACCTTTGTTGTTGTCATTGTTGAAGTCAGAAATGCAGTCATTTACAACATACAAGAAGAGGAAGAAGAAGGGGAAAAAAAAGAGGCTTTTTTCCTTCAACCCATGAAACAACAGCACGAAGCCTGAAGATTCCGAGAAGGCGGAAAACTGCAGGAAGTGAGGCTCAGGCAGGTATGGCACATTCCCTCCTATTGGACACCAGGAATCTTGGACAATGCCTGCAGATGTGAGGACAGAACATAGAGACAGATGTACAGATTCAATTCAATTCAATTCAATTCATTCAATTCATTCAATTCAATTCAATTCAATTCAATTCAATTCAATTCAATTCAATTCAATTCATTCAATTCAATTCAATTCAATTCAATTCAACTCAACTCAACTCAATTCAATCCAATCCAATTCAATTCAATTCAATTCAACTCAATTCAATTCAATTCAATTCAATTCAATTCAATTCATTTCATTTCCACATAATCATAAAAAGATACAAAGATCACATATGAATGTGATGTAATTGCAAATATCCCATAAATTTGAAATACAGTATGTAAAACAAAATAAAATAGTACATGCATTTACACCAAAAATATGGATCACAGTACAAGTACAAGAAAGTAATTCTCAAAGCAAGCACTGCATCTATCTAAGTAACACATCAGAATGATTTATCGGAAGAAATTTATAAGCTATTGCACATTTTCTTGAACATGTGCTCACGAATTTTTCAGATTGACAAAACAATCACTAGCTTTTAACAATGAAACCCTTCTCTGTACTTCAAACTCTCACATCACATGGCTTAAATGCCCCACATCTACAGAGACGAAAAAAAAAAGTCTCAAAACCAGGCCTCAATTTTGCCACACACTACTGCATGCACATATTCTGCTGCATTAAAGGAGACCTCCGGATGATTTTCAGATTTTTACATTTGAACAACTATAAATCAGTTATACTGAGGACAGAGTTTCTGAATTTGTGATAATTGGGATGAAGAATAAGAATATTTTCAAAATTTAGAACAAATTACAATGAACAAGGATGATGACATGGCAGAGTCACCATAAGAATGTATGAGTTGGGGCTAAAGGAAGCAGAACAAAAGAAAAAGGCATGCATAGATTATACACAGGTGAACTCGCAAGCAAGCGGTATTGCAATGGAATTACACTGCTACATTTCTGAAATATGTGAACCTCCTATGTCATCATCCTTGTTCAGTGTAATTTTTTTAAGGTTTTTCAAAGTATTGTTTCTCTGGTCAAGAACCACAATAAATTCCACAAATCTATACATGGAGTTGTCGATTTATGTACTACATGATGTGAAATTATGAAAATCATCTGGAATGTCCCTTTAATAGATGTGCGGATATTACACACACAAGGCCTGGACATCTGGACAGTCAACTGCGCTGGTCATCACCTAAAAATGACCATCACTCACCTTTGAGATGTCTGTGCCGGTCAGGGCCTGGACTGCTGGGGGCAGGGATCCCAGAAGCCTGGTCAACTCGCTGGTGGTGCGGTCATCTCCAAGAAGGACGATCTCGTCCGTCTTAGCCAGCGGAGCAGCCACCTCTGCAGCAATCTGCGAGTATGAAAATACACAGGGATGACAGAATTAGTCTCGGAAGCTACCAAAGGATGATAGCTTCTCTCCCACAGTGGTTCATGAATTCACATCAAACTGGTTACTTGTGATGTTGGGCTCGAGAATCATGGCAAACTGCAGACAGACTTTGATCCCAACTTCAACCTGGCAGCCCCTCCTAGAGGAGACATAGCTGAGGGCAGCATATTTCTTTTGATTACTTTCTACTTCAGGACAAAGCTCTGCTCACAACTCTAGAATCACATGAAGAGTTTCTATTCCAAACCTTGACAGGCAGGAGCTTTGGTACTGTTTGAAAAACAGTCTATGGACACCAATTTCTCTCACAATGGACACATGTAAACACAAACATAACGGTCTACTCAAATTGCAACATGGAAATGGGTAGCTGGGACTAAAGGGAAGGAGGTGCTTACCTTTGGCAGGGCTTCCAACACAAGACTCATCATGGCAGCATCTCCGTACTGCTTGTAGGCAGCGGCCTTCATCCTCATCATCTCGGCCTCTGCCTTGCCGATGGCCTCGATGGCCGACGCCTCGGCCCCGCCCACCTTTCGGATCTTCTCAGCGTCACCCTTGGCAGCCAGCACAGTCTTCATCCTATCAAAACAGTCAGTTACAGTGAATATAATGCCTAATAGCTTCACAAAAATTTGACAAAAAGCTTATTCTTTTCTTTTTCTTCTTTTTTCAGAAGCAAAGGTCAGGAACACTGTAGTCAAGTTAAAGACAAATTAAATGGTCCAAGCATGAACATTAGCAATAATATTAGCTGATAGAAGATGCCAACCAGAATGGTAGCTGCTTTTCATAATTTCTTTTAAAAGAAGAATGTCAGAAAAAAAAAAAAAAAACATGCTAGTACAGCATAGCACCAAGTTCACAGCCTCCTTGGACATCTTTGAGGGTGCTAATGACCATGAAGGACTCTGTATGTATACCAGTATTAACCATGAAAGAATGTTTGTATTCATGTGAAAGGATTTATGTGTATATACAGAAGTGTTCGCTATAAGGTGTGTTCGTGTGTATACACTTGTACATATGTATGTATTATGTATCTATGTATCCGTAAGTGTGCATGTGTGTGTTTGTGCATGTGTATGTGTATTCAGTTGTAGGTATGTGTACAACTGTTGTACATGTTGGTGAGTATGTCCATGTGTGCATGCATGCAGAGGAATGCAAGTATAATGTAAAAGTGTCTCCAGAAATATACATGTGGATGTATGCAAAAAAATTGCTATATCCATTCTAGTATACTTGAGATACTGTATTTGAGACGGTTACAGCTGAAAAATAAATACAAACAAGTAGAATATGTACAATCATTTCAAAAATATCTCCATTGAGATTTAATTCATCTCTATTTGATGATGACCTTACCATAAAAAAAAATAAAACTCTGAAAATGGTGATGCTGGTTTTTGGATTCAAAGTCTTCAAGTACATACTGCATGTGTGTGTGAATAGTGCCTCACCTTTCACCATCAGCGATGGTCTCGACCTTGAAGGACTCGGCCTCGGCGGGGCGTTTGATGGTTGAGATCAGCTCCCTCTCCTTACGCTGGATCTCCTTCTCCTCCACGTCGATCTGCTTGCGCCGCTCCACGATCTCAATCTCCACCTCCTCATTTCGGATCTTCTGCTTCTCGCGGGCCCCTTGCAGGGAGTACGCCAGCTCGGACTCGGCTTTCTGCGGAACATGGGAGAGGGGGAGGGACACTCCGTGTAAAGATTGAGGCTAGAAGACTGTACTACAACATAGCGAACAGCATTTCATCGGTATCTTACCCCTAATATAACAGATTTCTCCTTGCAGAAGAATGCACCACAAAGGGAACCGCATTTTAACTGCATTTTATCCCTGACAGATTTCTCCTTTCATCTGCTGGTTCTTTCATATAGACCAATCTGACTTGACAAAACACCTGCCATTGATTCATTGCAGTGTCCCAGCTGCGCATGCGTATGCTGACTGCATGATATATATTACATCGCGTGTGAACCGGGCGCCATGTACATGTATATCACGCGTTCTCATATGCACGCGTGCATGGGACACTGCAGTAATGGCAGATTTTGCTGCCAGGTCGGATCAATTGATATACTCTTTTAAAATTACCACACCTATAAAAATCAGTTTTGTTATTTGATACTCTCTACATCTCAACAACCCTCACAAGTGGGGGAAAAAAATAAAACTTACATATGCTACAGGTAAACTTAAAAGGGAAGTTTACCACTAGCATGAATAAGGATTCAAAAACCCACAAAGTATTGCAAAGGTTGACCTTCTCATGACCTCTCACCTTCGTGTTGACCTCTGCCTCGTAGCTAGCCTTCAGCATCTCGTACTGCCTCTGTGAGTCGGCCACCTTGGTGTCCGCATCAAACTTGATGTCCATCATTGATTTTTGGCACTCAGCTTCCTGTTAAGACAGAACCCACAAAATATAAACAAAAAACATGTTACACTTACAATACTCAAAGAATGGTGTGAACACTGGTTGACAAATATCATACTCCACAAATTTGGATGCTATACTTGAATCAGTCAATCATAATACAGTTCAAATAACCCTCACTCACAGTTTGTACACACAGTCTTATCTCTTTGAGTCCACATTGCTGCGACATGAATGACTTTGAACTTTGATATCAATATTGGCATAGCGTGTACAATCATGTCATGTAAGTTCATACAAAAGTTCACAGAGATTAACTATACCCTTGTAAATGTGTTTTGGATGGTCCCTGTCAAAGTCGGTGGGAAATGACCACACCAAAAGAACTGCATTTGGAGTTATTTGGGCAAAACTATGGACAGGTATCTCACAATGTACAAATATCCCTTTCTTTTTTCAGGCATGAGACAGAGAAAAGTTGAAAAAAGAGGAGAAGAGTTTGCGAGGGAGCGTAGCGACCGAGCGGGGGGAGGGTGTGGGAGGGGGGTGTCCCCCCTGCCACGGTGAGGACTTTTTGAAATTCAAGGTATGAAAAAACTCATTTTAATGCATTTTACAACTGAAATTTACTATTGTTATGAGGTACACTTTACAGAGAAACATTGTGATAATTGAACTCATAAATGACACTTCCAAAATCTAAAGGAAGTAAATGTATGCTTAACTGTTGAATACCTAGGACCTACTCAAATGTGAGGCCATAATAAATCACAGTAATGTACACCCAGGTGACGTCTTGCTGGATTCAGTTCATACGGGTACAAAAAAAAAAAAATCACAGCTTAGCATTGCCATTGTTGGCTGTCTTTACCTCAGTCCATTAACAGTTTACAGTGCGCAGACCAGGCAAAGTATTGCTGATCTTGTACTTGGTCCATGTAGTCTAGTACTAGTAGAGAATCATGTACCATGGTATGTAAGAGAGCTGAAAATAAATCATACATGCAGCTCAGCACTGTTGACCGTCTCTACGTCCATGCAACAGCTAACTTAGACTGCCTATAATACCTTACAGGAGGTACAAAAATTTGTAGACCCGGTTAAGTCCATAAACATTTTCTCGTTGAAGAAAGAAATATTCTCACCGGTCCACAAAATCACGATGACAAATGTAACGTTAGGTCACGCCAAGGTAATCAGCGGGATACAAAAGCAGCGCATCGCGTTGACCGAAAGATCGGTCTGTATCTGTCCGTCGGGGAATGTTCCACGGAGACTGCGTCTGGCTTCACGGATCCCTACGGAGGTCTACGCATCGCGTAGACAGAAAGATCCGTCTATCCGGAGGACTCTTTTATATTTTGCCATAACGCTGTCCTCCGTATACGGAGGAGATCCGTGAAGCCAGACGCAGTCTCCGCGGAACATTCCCCGCCCGACGGACAGATACAGACCGATCTTTCGGTCAACGCATCGCGCTGAATGCTGCGGCAGCATGCATGCCGAAGCTCCTTGATAGTAATGATACACGTAATACGCAGTTACAGCCTCACGTGTGCATCATATCACACCACACTGCAAGCTACACTAGTATAGTAGCTACAACTTGATCGACACGCACGTTTCACATCCATTTCACGCATGAAACATGCAACATCGCACAGCTGCCCGCTGACAAAATGCACTCATCACCATTCACACACGGCGAGATATGGTGGCTGCAAAAAAAAAAAGAAAAGAAAAAGAGGAAAATCACGGAAATTTTCCCGACTGTGTATTTTCTAACCAGAATTTCAAAATCCGCGGAAATCCGCGGATCCGCGGAGAAATCTCATGCCTGTTTTTTTGTCAGAGCTCTCCAATAAACAGCAATATAAGTTAAAAGAAATTAGGAAAACAGTGCATGGTTTTAGAAACATAGAAAAAGGACATGAAATACCCATTTGGCCCTCTGTTACACCAACTCCCAAGAAAAAAAAACAACATAAAAAATGCAAGGCTGGACACTATTTCATATTCAGAACCAGAAATTGTGAAAGGTGAAATATGCACAGATTTCTAAAGACAGAGAGAGTGAGAGAGAGAGAGAGAGAGAGAGAGAAACACAAAACAACAAACTGATTTTAGTAAGGCCAACCAACAGTATTACACTGTAGGTCTTAAAGGGGATGGCTAGTAACTGATTAGTGGGAATCGGTGGGAATGCTGGGGGATGATTGTTTCAATTCTTGTAGGATTCATTTAAGAGTACATTATATTTTGTATCTATTGTTGTGTGAAAATCATTTGCTTCAGAATGGTATCATATTCAAGTAATATGCAGTTTAATGCCCCATCACTGTACAGGCATGCTAACCTAGAAACATTAAACTGCACATTACTTGAATATGGGACCATTCTAAATCAAATAATTTTTACATAACAATAGATACAAAATATAATGTACTCTTAACTGAATCCTACAAGAATTGAAACAATCATCCCCCAGCATTTCCACTGATTCCCACTAATCAGTTACTAGCCATCCCCTTTAAGGCAGCAAATGTTTGCATTATTGGCACAAGTGTGAGCATGATTGCATGTGGAAGTATGTATTACACACAAGAGAAATCAGTCTCAACGCATCAGTAAACTAGAGCTAAAGATTCTTAAAATGCCCTCATGCAGTAAAATCATATCTATATTTTCTTCTTTCTTTCTCTTCAATCCCTCTAATCAATCACTGAGTGCCGAATGACAATCACAGCCGAACAAGCCACATTAGTCACACTGACTAGGTTATCTCATCCTCTCCCTCGACCATGATGTCACACAGTTAGTCACCCAGTGCCCTGGGAGTCTGCCTGTCTGAGCTCCATTGGCAGGTGACACAAATAACTGCCGATATTACACAAGGGCTGCTGCCATCGCATCAATCATACATGACAAAACACTCTGAAGCCATCAGTCACCACACCAGCCTGGTGTTGGCATGGTTGATGAACATGTAGGGCAGTAACCACTCCTCCACAAACACAAACACACACACGCATACACACCTATCATCTTAAGGCACTCACGACTCACTAGAGCACACACCACATCTTATGACATGTTACATGTACAATTTGTATATTAACCTATTGCCACTGTATGAAGTATTTAAACTTCTTGTTGACATTTTGCTTCTCTCCCACATTTTTTTCCTAATCTGTGCTCTTGCCTACACCAACTTGTCACTGCTTCTTGTTTTGCTCTTTGAAGGACATCAATTTGGATGCAGTGAATGAAAAACAATATTCAGAAAACACAGTGATTTTTTAGGAAGATCAGAAAATCCATGCAAAGGTTATAAACTTTTAAAGTTTTGGTTAGATCCATGTCCCTAACCAGAAGCAAAAGCTACAAAAGTTTTTAACAGTACAATAGTACACATTGTACAAGAACATTGAGGAAATGTAAAGAAAATTCCACATATTTCTAATATCTCCAGAATTTCGAAGAGCACTCTACTCAAAACTCCTTCAAAAGGTAGGGAGAACAAAGTCATTCTCAAATTACAAATGTCAATGTACAATATACACGTATCGTAACACCACACATTATTCCTGTTATAGCATTCCCTCTCAGTGAAGACAGCACATGAATCCAACAAAATGCTTACACTGTGTTTTATATTGTCATAACTTTTAAAGGGCCCATCTTTATAGTTTCCTTATACTTTGCAAATGTGGCCAACGAATTTTTTTTTTTTTTTTGTGCACACTGATTCCATGCATAGGTCTGGAGCAAAATTTATACGAGTCTGAAATTTGCCAGCTACTTGATAAGAGGATATAGCAATCAAACAACATTTTTGAATTTGAACAACTGTGTTTCATTAATTACATGATACAACACACTTAACCGCTCATGGACTTCCTCTTCAAAATTTCAACCAGGAAATATCAACTATGATTTTTTTTAAATTTTTTTTTAAACATATAATACGACCCACTTTTGCCGCTCCGCCACCATGGCAAAACATCAGGAGGCAGGAAGTGTGAATCATCCACTGGGTTAATACGTTAAACATTGGTAAATTGATTTTTATATGGTTCTTGTGATAACAAAGAGTTCTGTAGACTACAAAGGATGTACAATACATGCATGAAACTGAAACTTCTTTACTCACAAAGGCTTACTGAATTTGCTTCATTCCCACTTACTACTTAATGGCCTACAGCATAACAGGTTCAGTTGTGTAGGCGGGGCTTAGCAGTTTCCTCTCTCCGCACAAGAGTATCAACACTGGGCAGATATCAATACCACACTCTGCATTTAAGAGAGTCGTTTTATCTCTAGTTCATATTTAATTATGTTGTTTTATATACGTGTAGTCACTCATTCTGTGTTTATTTGTTTGTTTGTTTGTTTTCTATGATTTTGTTTCTTTCATAAGACTCTGTAAAACTTTATTATCATAACTTTGTTTTGTTTCGTTTTTTGTTTTTGGGTTTTTGGGTTTTTTTTGCAGACAAACACGCTAAAGCACAGTGCTAAAATAAAATGAATGAGTATTGAAATGAACAGATTGTAACAGCCCCAAATCCACTGATTACTTGGCAAGCAGTCATTTGAGTTTGTGGCGTACATGTAGCTCCATCACGTCGGCATCCGGCAGCAAAAAAATCCACCACACTAATTCCAGGAAATGTGCCTCATCCTGTATCCCTGACTTTCAGCCTCAAACAATAACAACAAAAGAAAATGTACTGTAATTAACCCATTAGCACCACAGGGTTTCCTACCATGTCAACCTATACACACTGGAGGCAGTGTAAGTTTCTGCACCATTTACATTGTAAATTATAAATTGATGTGCAGAGCAGGATGATATGGGAACGGTATGAACCAGGCAAGGAAGCACACACATTTTCATACATCCACACGGTACACGTGCAAAATTACATGATAGACACACATTAAGATAGACACACACATACACACACGTACACACACACACACACACACACACACACAGGGATTTAGGTTCAGAAGGGTTAAACATAAATGCAAAGCAGTCAAGGTCTGTGTGGATCAGCTGTGGTGGGCATTGGTATGGTGTACGTGAGGAACATGCCCACAATTTTTTTTTCTCTAAATATTACAAAAATAAAGGTTGCAAATCATATTTGTCATTGAAGAGAGCTTCTGTGTAAATGTACCAATGTAATTTTTGGGGTGAGGTGGGGTGTGAAAAAAAACCATCAACATTCCATTCCAACAATTTAAAGGGTGTGACCATGATCTTTGGAAATGTATTGTTTTTTTAAACAGATCTTCAAACAAAAAAACAATAGCAGGACTGTCAAACTTTACAGATTGCTGTAAAGAGAGTCACAAATTTTGAAGGTAAGAAACATATCTGTAAAAAAAAAACGGGGAAATTCCACACATCACGTATGTTGAATCAAATCCTATAATTAGCAAAATCATTTGTTTATTCCAAAATAAAAAGCTACTTGGTTTGGATCCAGAAAAATCATATTAAATTTGATAAAGACATACTGACCGGCAGCTCTTAAAGTAGCTAGTGTCAATGCATACTTCTGGCAAACAGTGCATTCAGTAGGATATCAATACTATGACAGAATATTTACACCAGCTGTATCAATTACCATAGGATGGACACACAGGAAATTGGAATGAACAGCAATGGAGATATGATTGCTCAAAAGAGGAAGCAATTGAACGTCAAGTTTGTTTGACAACTTACACAACATATTCTATGACAATACACACACACACACACACACACCAAAAAAATAACAACAAACAAACAAACAAAAAAATAGGAGTAATAGAAGAGAAAGAGATAAAAATGGAGTACAGTTCGACTTCGATTATCTTGCCTCCTTTTATCCGGAAATCTCTATTATCCAGCCGCGTTCACGCAGTGAAGGACTTTTTTTCATCCAAAAATTGAGAAAAAACAAGTTGACTTTAACTGGATAACATCTTTCAATGGTCATGGATCTGTTTCACTAATTTCATAAATTTGCATGATAGGTTTCTCAATATCTAATGAGGTAAAACATGTATGATTTTCACATAAAGATATACTTTATTTTTGTAAAGAAGGGACTACAATTTTGCGCAGACTAGCATAGATTACACCACTGTTTTGGGGTACGCTACCTGCCTAGCTGCCAGAGCACTGGGATGGCAGCTTGGACGGCAGCTATATTATATACATTAACATCGTGTCTCCCATATCCGGCCAATTCGCTTATCCGGATGAGCGCCAATCCCAACATGGCCGGATAATCGAGGTCGAACTGTACATGTTCAATTGGGGTTAGGGAGCAAGAGCTTTAAAGACAAAGATCACACTGCTGATCACCACTCACCCTGATTCCAGCGTCCCTCTCAGCCTCTGCGACGCCAATGTCGGCATCCCTCTTGACGGCCGCCGTCTGCGTCTTGCCCAGCGAGTCCAGGTAGTCGACCTGGTCGTAGACATCCTTGATGGTGAAGCTGACAATCTCCAGGCCCATGCGACCAACGTCGGGCGATGCCACCTCTCGAACCAGCTGCGCAAATTGGTCTCGGTCCCTGTAGATCTCTTCTACTGTCAGTGTACCTGGCAACAGACGAGGGCGACAGACATTTTTTAAATTACTATTTCAAGTTGTTTATAGTATGCAACAGCTTGACATGCTTCAGTTGGCATACATATAGTATACACTACATGAGCATATCCCCCATCACATGTCAATTTGTGGTCGTTTGGATCAATTCACTGACAGTCAGGAGGGCTTACATTTGGACAATGCAGCGTATACTCATCAAAACCGGAGGTTGATCATTCAATGCTATGCAATTTGGGGTTTGAAGACATTAACACTGATCAGTGATCTCGTCTAGCAAATTATAAACAAACATGAAGGGCTGACTGCTAAGAAAAAACTTGCAAATTGCAATGCCAAAGCGTTTAAGAAAAAATGTGCTATTTAATCACTTGATTAATTCATTTAATTACAGCATGCATTTTAGCAGTTTAAATGGTTTGTAATAAAAGGGGTAGACCTATTAAAAGCTTAATTATGTATTCCCTTCTGCTACACGTGTGCATACATTATATTCATACTCTTGCATGCGGGAACATATCAGGAGTTGCATGCTTGACCGATCAATGGCAATGGTGATACACCTGCTGTGTGCAATGTTGCTTGCAGCTAACAGTAAGTACAGAGATTCCGCAGCTAACAGTAAACACAGAAATTCTGTTTTGTGTCAGTCAAAGTCCAAACACCTTTAGAAGCATGATTGCAAGCAATTTTTCCGCAAGTCTAAAGCCTATTGTTCACTCATGGCTTGTTTGTTTGAATGATGTCTTGAGCCTTACTCACGATACTATCACAGCTCTTCCACAGTGAATTACAAAGTTACAAAGACATGATTGATGACAGCAGCGGATGGAAAAGGTATTCTGAAAATTTACCTAGAATGGCACGCAAGTGACCTTCCAATGTTTGCAGCACCACGGACTCAATCTCGTTGGTGGAGCGCCCGATGAACTGCTCGCAGGCCTGCGCCAGGAGACCCTCCTCCGTCATGACCTTGACCTGAGCCACCCCGGTCACCGTGAGGGGAACCCCCTTGGACGTCTCAACGCTCTCACAGCGAGGGTTGAGGGTCATGACCTCAAGAGAGAGTCTGGAAGGAAGAACGGGTGAAAGAGAATGTGAGAGAGAGAACGTGAGAGAGAGAGGGAGAGATAGAGGAAGGAGAGAGGGAATGAACGACAGGAGCAAAAGACAAAGAAGACAGATGGCCACACACACAGTAAGAGAGGAGTCATCGGAGTGAGGGAAGGCCAGAAAGATGGACAGACAGATGGACAGATAGACAGAGAATTCAAGACAGAAAGAAAGGAAGGAGAAACAGGTAGATTTAATAGTAAACAGAAAGTAGGAAGCGGAAGAGAGGACACATAATCATCAAACAGTGGAAAAGAAGACAAGTAAGGAAAGAGGAGGATTCAAGCAGGAAAACACACAAGAAAAGAGAAAGAGATAGATAGAGAGAAAAGACATGACAAAGATAGCAAGATAATCACACAGACGGATAAAGATGAACAATGACCAAGATTTACAGGAAGAAGAAGAGAAAACAGAGAGAAAATAAAAGATGAATTGATACAATGCATTGACGAGCAAGGCATATCCTCTAGGAAAAACAAAAAAAAATCATTTCATTAAACAATCAAAACACATGTGATCTTCATGAGCCATGCATTATCAGAATACAACACTTGTAACATCACACTAACATAAATTCATAAAGATTGCACAACGGACGTGTGAATATGTTGTGTTGTCTCGAGCCCAGTGCAATGACAGTTTAGTCAAAATAAAACGATGTGTACTTTGAAGCTTCCAGTCCATGTTAACTTTGTCTGCTGGTAAAGATAATAATCAAGAGAGATGGCTCGCTCTCACAGGAGGGATATTCCATGAAGTTGGGGTACAAAGTGTGACATTTTAGCATAACTCAATACTAATTATGCTATACATATCATTGTTTATAGGCTTTACATTTGTATTGATACCATACATTTTCCTGGAAATTTTGTGCCATTCAGACTCAATTTTGATGAAGTTATTAAAACGATAATACTGTATGTAACGGTGTCCTGTAGCATCGTGACGTGTCCATGTAGCATTGTGATAGTTAAAATCTGGTCCTATAAGACAAATTAATGCAATTAGCTTGACCAAAATTTGATATAATATGCATAATTACTAGATTAGTCAGATAGCTACAGCTCTCCTTTCCACAGTTTAACTTTTACAAGAAAATTACACAATGTGTCACTATGCTATGCAGCGTCCACCAAATGCCACAAAAAAGGACACCGCATAGCATCGTGATACATTTTGTAATTTTCTTTTAAAATTAAAACTGTGTACAGGAAATTTGAGATATTTAGCTATCTCATTCATATCTTGTAAATATGCATATTGCATCAAATTTTGGTCAAGCTAATTGCCATAATTTGTCTCTTAGGACCAAATTTTAAAATATCACGATGCTACAGGACACTGTTACATATTGTTTGATAACTTCATCAAAATTGAGTCTGAATGGCACAAAATTTCCAGGAAAATGTGTGGCCTCAATGCAAATGTAAAGCCTACAAACAATAAATGTATAGCATACAATGTAATTAATATTGAGCTATGCTGATATGTATTTTTTAAACATCACGATGCTACATGGACACTGCCCCAACTTCATTGAATTACCCAGGAATGTTTATTTGTACTGAGCCATGAAACCTATTCATGGTACTACAACTTTTAGTACAATGCATGTGTATAATACATAATCTTTTGCAGGACCTGTGGCAGATTATTCAGGTGTTTGCTTCAGATTATGTAATGGCTGCTGGCACACTTAATACCATATGTTTCAACTTCTCATGGGTGTCATATCTATGACTACATGGCTTCAAATAAAGGGTAAAAGCTTGATGGAGATGGTTTGTGCATTTTTTTCTTCCCCAGGGTAATTGCTTTTAGACAAGAAACAAAGTGATAAAAAGTTATGAAACTCTAAATTCCCATGTACCAAAATCGGTATTGTATAACATTTGGCATTCTTGCGTATGATATCAAACATTCAATGCATCAGACAAACAGAATGGTAGAAGAATGTTAAATGGCTTGTAAGAGTTTCATCTTTTTTACCAAAAGGAAGTCATATTAATCTCAAAAATTCTTGGAAATTACTGCAAACAAGGAATGGTCACATGCATCTTGATTTCACAAATGTTGTGAGGGCCAAGTTTTGCAAAATTAAAATGCATGCAAAAGTTCTTGTCCACAATATATACATTGCATGCCAGAGGGCAATTCTTGAAAATTCCATGCCTTGAAAATAGTTATCTTGCTTAATAGTAAAGGGTCTGAATGATGCTGTCACCCAACAACTCTCCCACTGGTTTGTACACAGTGATATCACACATCAAGTTTGGTAGAAACTATGTCTGTACATGTACATCCCCATTCTCCCTACAACCCATTGTTGCCAGGTTTCTATCAGACTACGGTAATTTGACGCAGAGTAAACAACTTACAGCATACACCTCACTGTAACGTGTCAATGAGACACTTGTGAGGTGATGACATCATGAACTCCTCCAATTTCCACATGCAGTAGAACCTAATATCACTGTTTCGTAAAACCTGTGAAACACAGAACTCCACAACATTCTTACATTATTGTATTTCTGATTCGATATTTATGACACCTGTACCGTCAATCCGTCTATCACTCCATTCAAGAAAACCAAGTAATAATAATATGTAGAGTGGAATAGCCTTTTCAAACCCAGTCCTTTTTTAAATATATTTTGTGGCTACATATTGAACCACTTCTTGTCTGATGGTTGTTGCTGCTGTTGTTGTTGTCATCGTCATCATTGTCGTTGTTTTGAAGAACAAACTTCAATAAAAAGTGACAATCTATGGTATCATGTATTTATACTCACTTCTGAACATCTGTGACTAAGCACCATGCCCAGGCCCAGCCTCCCATCACATACTTCTTCTCTGATGCTCCACAACAACCACCTGAGGCAATGAGAGAATGGCAAGTTGACAAGAATTGAAGTGGAAACTTTACAGTCAATGGCAATATTCACACAACAGTACAATGTACAATTGTACATGTGCAGCATTTCACTAAGTAATGCAAACTCACACTAAATGAAAAAGCTTTTAAAGTCTTGAAAAAGATCCCTCATGAATATTTTGATCATTCAATGTTTCTTCTCTCAAGATGAAAAGGAGTTTTAATACAATTTTGTATTATAATCACTATCCATTCCAAATCCATTTTGTCAGTATGTAGTCCAACCTCTCATATCCAGCCTCCCTTTAGCCTGATCTCCCTATAATGCAAATGTGATCTCAGCATTTTTTTTAAAAAGCAATTACATCCTGTAATTATGGGGGAAAGGGGAATTTCAAACTCAAACAAAATTCCTACATAAAACTTGTATTAATGAATTACATATCAATCCTAACATATTACATACTGTACATTCACATCTAATTTTCATCTAAATACCATGTATTCAGACATTCAGTACACCCACCCCCAGACCTATCCCCAAATCACCGCAAGAACATGGACATAAAAGGCTTCTCATTATTAAATCAGGGCATGGTACATACAACTGTACATGATTGTCCATAGAGCAAATTATCAGAGCATTATACAGTACTTGCTATGGTTGACTTTGCCGAGCAATGATGATTGAATTTTAAAATGAAGTTTCCTTGACTCATTCTGTATCTTTCCAAGACCTGCTTGATACAATCCTCAGTATTTAAGCAGACCAAAATTTGACAACAAATTGATTTCATTTTGGTTGAAAAAAAAAAAACCCTTATGATATTGCGTTGACAGCAAAGAAAGAGTTTCAGTGTGTGCTAGATGGAATAGGCTAATTGTACATGCGTACAATGTAGAGCCATTCTGGGTACAGTAGGTATCTGCAAGTTGTAATAAACATCGAGTCTCCCTTTTTCGACCAAATCCCTTAAATCCGGATGATCGCCAGTCCCGACATGCCCAGATAGGAGAGGTTGGACTGTATACGAGATCCTAGCCCGACCAGACGCCGTGCTTTGAACCACTGGCCCCTTCACCAACAGCGTTAAACTACAACACAACTACAAAACTGATGAAAATTTACGTGTTCTACCACAAATTGTATGTTTTTGTTTTTGTTTTCGTATTGTTTTTGTTTTATTTATTTAAACATGGGTTAAAATACTTGCACTAGGCCGTTAGGCTGTTTTCACCAAGTCCGCATGATATACATTGTACAAAAAACATAATGTGGTAAAATCAACATGTAGGATAATACCTCTAAAGACAATACTCAATATAACGAAACAAAAAGATGAGAGAAAAAGAAAATACATAAATACAAAGGTTGTATACAAAACACTCTTTGGCAGAATCAAATACAAAAACAGTAGAATGCATGAAGAAAAAATCTCAGAAAGAAAGTGAAATCAAAACAAAAAGTTAATTACTCAGAAACAGAAAAACTCATAATTCAAGTAAGAAAACAGAATTAATATCCTTCAGGAATTGTGCTAACCTTGTACATGTTCTTGTGGCTTCCGGTAATTGATTGAATAATTGAGCAGCTATGTAAATAGTACTACATGTACATGTACAGAAACTGGTTTTTGGTTTTGGTAACAATACTTTAAATGCCCAGTTCCTGCGATTATAATTAGATACTTTTACATTAACTTGATAAGTCAGAAAATCAGGTAGGAGGTTATAAAAGACTTTGTTTTGACACTTGTCGGGATATGTTAATCGCAGCTACAACACTGTAAATGTAGTTCGCTCTGCGATTGAGGATTGGGGTTGTTCGTGTTGTGTGTATAATGTGTGTGTGCACGTGCGTGCATACAATGTATGAGGGTGTGTGCTTGTGTGAGTGTGTGTGTGTGTGCATGAAAGAAGATTGTGAAAAATGTGGTTGTAAGATAAGGGTGAACTCCTTAAAAGGCTAGGAAAAGGCGGAAAAGGAAATGAAAGAAAAGATATTCATATTCAAAAAATTTGAAAAATTTAACAAAAGGCTTATATTTATAAAATAGGGAGTTCACTAAAAGATAATGGAAGGAAAGAAAGAAGAAAAAATTGCCATATAAAGGAAAGCAAGCTTGGAGAGATGGATATGTTTGAAAAGAAAAGAGGAGAGCATAGGGAAAATATAGATTGGAAACACAAAAATACTAGTTGGAATAATAGAATGAAAGATGAATCAAAACTGGATGAAAGCAAATATGATTAGAAAGAAAAGAAAGAATTATAAAGGTTGAAAAGGAAATGCAGAAAAGGATTCATTAGAATAACACATGCAGTTTGTAAGAAAAAGATATTGGAGAGGATAGAAAGGAAAGAGTAAAAGACCCTTGTACTTGGAGGGAAAACAACCCATGAAGGAAACAAAGAACAGTTAAACAGAAGGTACAGTTAAAATAGGAAATTGAGAAAGTTTGACTAAAGGAAAACCACAAAGAAATGACAGGAGCGAAAGGAAAATTGGCCAGAAAATATAGGTATAGATTCTACATTCTTAAAATGAAGGAAAAATGATAGAAAAGAAAGATAAAGATACAAGTGGCAGCATACAATGTACACTCCCGCACACACTCCACCGCTCTGAAGCTACTGTATAACCGCTGACGCAAAACTTGGCGGAGGAAAAGAGAAAAACATATTTTAGCCTTTCAAAGACACCATTTCAGAAAAAGCTGCAGTGTTGCTACTGTACATTCAGACTGAATGATCGACCCTTTGCACGTGCTGAACGTATTCGTACTGTGATGTACAACGGAGCAGCATAAATTCGAGTGATCAAGATTTTCCAACCATTTTCCAACACTTGTCTTTTGTAAATGATTTACTAAAAGTGTTCAAAGTTGATATCTATTCAACTTTGGAGGCTCAGAATATAGATGCGAGTATTTTAGGTTACTGAACAACAAGGGTGAGTTTGGATTGGAGGTCATTTGACAAGCAGGTGCAAAAGAACACAAGCACCAAATCTTTTTGTTTTAAATGATATCATAGACATAGACGTGTCATACATATGTAGGTCTAGATCCCAGTTCATGTTCTACTTCTCTTCTTTTTCCAGTTAAGTCTGCCTCCTTCAATAAGTTGAAGATTCTTATTCAGTAGAATACAAGTTTGTAATTTACTATAGTATTACAAGACTGATTATTGCAACTCAGCGACACGTTTACGGGGCCGGCGGAGCTGATACAGATAGCGATAGCAATGCTAATAACTTCAGCACATCTGCCTGCTGCTGCGGCCCATGAAAAGTGGGCGCTGCCTAGCACTAGCAAGGCTCCGTACACTTACACCGTGTGCTCTCTAGCTACGCTACGCCTGCCTACCCATCCCTGATGATGGGACTGCATACCTCGCAGATAAAACCACGCCAACCCAACGTCAACAAACATCGCAAATTAGTGAAAAATTGCATTCTGTGGTAATTTTTCAAGCGGTCTTACCTGAAACTACGAGTGCCTCGTTCGGGCCAACTGTATGGCAGTTCCCCATGATGTCGAATCTCGTTCAGAGCAATCTCAAATCTCTGAATTCTACACTCGTTTTGATCGCTGATCACTGTTTTCCATACGCCTTCCACTCAGTTCGCCCCAAGCGGTCGCTTTATTGAAGATGGCCGTAAATAATGGTCACGTGACTCTGATGTATTACATAGCTGCCCAATTTAGCAAGCTTCCCGAGGTAAGCTCTCTCGTACTGGGGGACCTATTACTAGTATACTAGTAGTTACGCAACGATGTACGCATCCAGTATGATGTCATTCATTGATGGAATTTTTTTTGACAAGATTTAATCCAAATCAGCGGAAATGGCATAAATTCGTAAAATCTGAGCGGAAATGTTTGAGCAAATCGAAAATCGTTTTCAAAGTGAAAGTGAGACTGAATGGAGTGTAAAGTTGTGATCGTTGTCTTCCATTACCTTTTAGTCAATCTTTTTTTGTGTGTTTTTTATCTTGTTTTTAACTTTTACTTTTAAGCCTACTTTGAAAATATTGTTAGACCGGGCATGATACCACGTCGTCATTTACAATGGTAACAGTAATTATGATGATGCAATAATGATAATGATCATATTGATATAAGACTAATAATGGTATGATCCTGATGATAAAAACAACAATAATCACTAGCCGTAGTACTATTACAATTATTCACATTTTTCAACGCATATAACTTCCAAAAATGTATCTTATACTCTGGGAAATCTCCAGGAATAGCCGATGGCACGAAAGAACATAGAGTGGAAAATACTGATTATACAGTAATCAATATTATAGATTTTAAAATGTCAATTTTATAATGATAAAACAATAACAATAATAATGATGATAATAATAATTATAACAAAAATGATAATATTTATAATAATAATAACAATAATAATAATGATTATTATTATTATTATTATTGTTATTATTATTATTGTTGTTGTTGTTATTGTTATTATTATTATTTATCATCATCATCATCATCATTAGCCGATCATATCGGCCTAATAATAAGGTTTTATTTACCCATGCAGGGTAGCTTCTTCAGCATTGCCATTGCTCCTCTACCAGGGCCCTGCCATTGCTATAGCATTTCCAGGCACCCATTTTACTCGTGATTCGAGAGGGACATTTTGGCTCAGTAAAAACACTGATCTTGTCCAAAGACGTGAACGCTGGGCAGGGATTGAACTCGGGCCCACGTCCTCCGATTAGGATTCAAAGCAGAGCCTTCTATTACATAAGGCTCTGATTCAAAGGATGCCACAGCGCCCCCAAGATGATAGGTTCCTATATGACTTATGGATAAGAAATTATTTGATATCCAAGGACCTAAATCAGGGGCGGATCCAGGAATTCTGTAAAGGGGGGGGGGGGGGGGCGTGACTAATATTTCTGGTGCCACTTCTGGGTTTCATTTCATTTTTTCCTTTTTATTTCTTTTGTTTTTAACGAAAAATAAAGAGGGGGCGGGGCGTGCGCCGGTTGCGCCTCCTCTGGATCCGCCACTGTAAATGATAAAGGTATAAAAAGGTAGCATTGACATCATTTTTACATTTACTCATTGTTAAACTCTCAGGTCATTTTTAATGAATGTGTATGTACAATGTTTACAATCATCGTCATAGGGTGTTTTGTACCAACTGCAAATCACTATATGCACCTCTTGTCAGGGGCCGCCCCACCAGGGGTGGGGGAGGGAAGGGAAAAGGGTTAGCATTGATCCTTGACTCCTTGACTCCCAATGTCCCCCTCTCCCTCCCTGCAGTTGCCCAGCCCCCCCCCCCCAAAAAAAAGGGGGGATTCCGCAGCTATACATGACTATATTAAAACTTAACTGGAAGAACGGACATCCGAAACTTTGTTCATGTCTGATTGGTTGTTGGTTAATTCGTTCATGTACTGAATTTGTGCGTTTGTTTGCTCGCCTATATCGAGTACAATCAAGGAGATACTAGGCGACTAATAGTTCCTCCTTGGTACAGTGCAGCACAGAGTCATATTGATTTAATTGGGCTATATGGGAGTCGTTGTGGATACTGCACTTTGAGTCACTGTTACAGTACAGTATATATGTCCCAAAAAAATTACAATCGGATTTTCGCATTGATAACACCCAATATGATTAAACTGTCCAAATGCTACTTCAGGGTCTTAAAATATAACATCTTAACTCTATTTTGCAGAAAACCCCATTCAATTTGGTTGAGCTGTCACAGAGAAGTGGATTGTTGCAAAGCATGTCATGAGTCTGATTCTTCCAAGTTTAGCACTTGAATGCTCTTGGAACTGCACATTAATGTGTAAACACAATATAGACAGAACTTGGAGGGAAGAGATACCTGACATGCTCTACAAAATTCCTCATTTCTCTTTGACCACTGAAGCAAATAGAATGGGGTTTTCTGTAAGATGTGGGCAAAATGAGTTATAGTTACACACCCTGAAATTGTATTAGATTTTAGATTGATTCACTATTTTTAAAGTTATCATTGCGGAGGGTCCAGTTGTATTTTTTTTTTTTTGGACATACGGTACAGTGTGTACCAGAGCGTTTACGCGAGTTCAGATCATGGTATATGATGCTGTCTCAACAAAGACTATTGGAGGATTGCGGATCACGTGATACATTCTCATCCTCGACTTGGAGTAACAAACATTTTCTGTATTGTAGGCCACACCTAAAGTGCAATAATTTTTTCCCATTGTGAAATTGACCAAGATCATATGGACAAAGTAAGATTAAATGAACAGAGTGGAATATGACTTCCAGCATTGATTCTCACAGAGAATGATGCCAAAGTTATTGACAGAGATTAAAGATATCGGGGTTCTCAAGTTCTTTGTGTGTGTGTGTGTTTTCCCCTTTTTTTGTTAATGCAGAAACATCAGTGCTTTTCATCCAGTAGAATCCTTTGATCAAGTTTACAACATGAAACAGGCCCGTCACTAGGATTTTTATGGAAGGGTTGAGAATTTGAAAAAAGTGGATCTTTTGGTTCAAGTTTATGTTCCACATTGAGGGCGCAAAAAAAGCCAGAACTATTTCTGATGCTACTATTCCGGGTTTAATCAGTTGACAAAAAAAAGGCTTCCCATGCATTTTTTCCATCGCCTCACAAAGATAAGGGAGCACTTTTCTTTTTATTTCTTTCATTTTATTTATTAATTCATTTTTCCTTTTTGCTGCTGGCAAAAGCGGGGAGGAGGGCTCTGCTACTATCTTTTTATTTATTTATTTGTTTATTAATTTTTTTTTTTTTTGCTACTGGCAAATGGGGGAGGGGGATTCCGCAGAATCCCCTGAACCCCCCCCCCCCCCATATTTACGGGCCTGTGAAAACAAAGCAAAGAGAACAAAAACAAGGAAAAGCCTGATGCGTCAGTTCTAAGATATTTTTTACTATACTTAAAACAGATCAACCTAAGTTTGTTTACAGAAAGTTATTTGATTTGTATATATTTTCTTCTCATGATTTCACATGGAATGGTCTGGCAACCGTCGGGAAAGAAAGTTTGATTCTGCAAATAGAAAGCTGAAGCTGACATTAAAACAAAACAACAACAACAATAACAACAACTGAGCAGAAACAACTGCAAACTTCATATTAGCATCGGAACAATTCATTCACATGAAATGATCGTCATTAGCGGCAGTTTCATCGTCACTGGCGATGAAAATATTTGTTCCATGGTGATATTTTTGTATCACAAGATACTGTATATGCAAAGCAGGTGCAACGTGTACAACCAGGATACTCAGTACTTGTACCGCATTAAAAACGCGCAACCAGTCAGTTGGACCCCAAGAGAATGTCTCCCTCTAACGACAACCTAAGACTAAATCGTGTGTATTTTGTTTGTTCGATTACAGTTCGCAGATGTACCACCTGTATAATTATTATTTTTTATTTTTTGCTTAATTTTACGCAAATGTAGAATCATATACAATACATGACATTTTGTTATGCGTTGTGTGTCTGTTGTTGCATAATATAGAACATATATCTCGCCTTACTTACCAGATGCCCATTACACATCTCATGGGATATGGAGACCGGGCATTTTCCTCTCTCAATCGCTCCTCGTCTATAACATGGAACTCCCTCACATCTTTTCTCCGTGAAATTGACAAACTGGAGCACTTCAAAGCATCACCAAATACTCACATTCCCACCAGACATTCAATTGCTAACTCTGAGTCTGCGCCTTTGAATGTTTCTATCACAACAAACTAAGCGGCATATATAGGGTGCATGTATACAAATACTGTGGATCATCATCATCATCGTATAGCGTATGGGACGGTGGAGCGAGTATAAGAGGAAGTCGGTAAAGATCCGGTGTTGGTACACTGGTAACTATAGAACTCACTTGGCTGAGAGAAATATTCCTATCTGTCATCGACAACTGGGCTCATCACGTATCACATTGATATACAGAGGGGCAATCTAATCTGCTATGAGATGAAAGCTACTTCTCAGTTGCTCCGAGCCTCAGAGGGCTGTTAGCGTTGGTGGAGTGTGATCAGCAAAATTATCTATATCAATCAGTGTCAATATCTATCTATCTATCTATCTACCTATCTTTCTGTCTTTACAAGCTTACATAATATACATAAATGTAGTGTCTTCATATTATTTTGTTATATTGTTCATATTAATTTCGATTGTTAACATCATGGACCTGATATCGAATCATATTCAAATAGAGGATATCATAAAAAGTGTGTGTGGATGTGTGTGTGTGTGTGTGTGTGTGTGTGCATGTGTGTGTGTGTGTGTGTGTGTGTGTGTGTGTGTGTGTAATCGAATGGCCTCAATACCAAAGTTCTGGTTGCAATTTCGGGCCTCTAAAATCAAATTTCGGGTGGCCCGAAATACAGTATAGTAACCCATTTTGAATCTTTAATTGCCCGATCAGGCCACCGAAAGATAAAATTTTTGGCAACATGGTGGTTCAACATATGTATGATATATTTGTGGCCCCGCGCAACTGGACCATCTGATGCAAACAAGAATTAAGGCGGTATCAAGATGAAAAACAGAACTAGACTAAGCTAAATTAAACTTTAAGTATAAACGAAACGAAAAGAAACGAAACAAAGCAAGTTGAGAAAATTATGTATATAGACAATCCCAGCTAAACCTTATATATATATCTCGATCCCTCACTAACTTTGTTGTTGTTGTTGTTGTTATTGTTGTTGTTGTTGTTGCACTTTGCCTTGCGACTATACTCAGTCGCCATCTAATGTTTATATTTCGCTTGTATAATAAATGCTGCATGGCTATATAGGTTCCGGACACAGTTTTTTGTTTGAATATTGTTTCTTTCTTATACACAGACTCTTTGTTGTTGTTGTTGTTGTTGTTGTTGTTGTTATTGTTGTTGTTGTTGTTGCATCTAATGTTTATATTTCGCTTGTATGCTGCATGGTTATATAGGTTCCGGACACAGTTTTTTGTTTAAATATTGTTTCTTTCTTATACACAGACTCTTTGTTGTTGTTGTTGTTGTTGTTGTTGTTGTTGTTGTTGATGATGATGTTGTTGTTGTTATGATATTGGACAAGCCGCCGATATTCATCCAGTCATTACAAAATATGATATAATGATAATGATATCAACACTTTTCTCTTGCGAACCCGAGTCACGGCACACACTCAATCTGTAGCGACAGAATATATTTCTCGCTCTGTCATATCAATGAAGTAAAAAGGATAACCTTTAATAAATAGGCTATGCGATTGTCAAAACCAGGGAGGTGAGACGAAACCTCCCTGGTCAAACACCATGGTAACCCGGGTCCCGGGCGATGTGATGTATAGCTATGAGAGCACACCGAAGTTGGGTATGTGTATATGTGGTGGACCCCGTATGGAAGAACAGAATTATTAGGGCCTATAGGAATATGAAATGGGCAATCCATCCATTTAGTAATCTTTTTTGTTATCATTCATGTATAATTTATGTATTGTTCTGTGCATTTTTTAATGTGAAATGGAGAATAGATAAACAAACAAACAACCAGATCGCTGGTATGTAGTGCTCTGACATGTTAGGCTAATGGCCAGGTAATAATCCCCAATCCCGAGGCCTTTCCGCAGCCCGCTCCACCCTCACTCAACCCTCGATGTGCATCCATTCTCTTATCGCCCCTTTCCGTGGCGTGGGATGGGCCATCCTGCATCTGCCAGAGGAATATCCCAAGTATGCTATCTGGAATGTGGACGCCAAACATCCTCTGACAGTCCCGTGTTTCATTACCCACGATTGGGTTTGTTATGTCATCTGACAGGCCTTCCAGAAACTGCTCCGCGCTAGGTGAACGTGTTACGCATATCGCTCAGGCAGGCAGTGTTGTATGGAGGACTTATTGGAGCCTGAAATTTACCACTGATTAGGGGATGGTGTTGTACGCATTATTTCAACACTATAGATGTTGTTTAATCATGACTTTATTCAAGTTCAAGTAAGTGTGAGAATAACAAATATACAAAAGAACCAGGTCCACCGTTTCATTCAAAACGAATGGCAGGTTTAGACACGTACATGGGGATACAAAACAAGAATATTAGAGTTTACATTATTGCAACCCATATCACACATAGAATATCAGATATTACCGGTGATCAATCAATAAAAACAATCAATACATAATACTATTTCTGTGTTACAATAACAGCAGTGATGTAGTTATCATCCGCAGTATTAATACAATAATCCGCATTAAAATATAATAAATTATACAAATACACATATAGACCTATATACACTACTCAAAAAAAGTTAAGGACCACTTTTTAATGTGTGTATACAATTTTCAAACCGGGTGTTGTATTTCTAGAAATACCCGAATATGGCTGTCTTGAATCTCCTCAAACACCCTGTAACAATTTCACACATGGGTGGTTTCAGTTGTTGCATGATGTCTCTCGCATTATTGCATATCCTGAAAAGTGGGCCCATTGTGAAGTGGTACAAATGTGTACAAATGTGTACGTTTTAAAAAGTGGTCCTTAACTTTTTTTGAGTAGTATATATGCATATGCATACATATACACACACATACATATATACAAAAAAACCCCACATAAACCTTATTATCATCATCATCTCATCAAATCTTCACCAACGTTAATCTTTATTTGGCTCTGTGCCCCATACCCCTACCACATATTATGATTATCAGAACCCATCTTATTTACAACTATCAATCTTTTTCAACCTAAAACCAAAAACTATAAATAAACATTTCTACATTTTTTTTCAATTACCCATTCACCCATAAAAATACAGTGCATCAATACTAATCTCATCTCAACTTTCCAAACATATCATTTAACCTCAAATTCCTTTCCTTTCCCAACAAAAAAACAAAACATAGAAAAATGCGAAATCCAAACCAGCTGCAATTCGGTGGTATATATACATTATACACCAATAAAAGCCATCATCCATGTGTAGGCCCTGTTGGCTATCCATCCAAAAAAGAACCGGAAGAAAGAAAGAATGGACAAAACGAAAAATAAGAAAAGTTATATAATTTTCTGACATAGAGGTAAGACGAAGAAAAAAGCAACTACAATATTCTCTCCTCCTCATCCTCCTCCTCCAATACTAGCACAATCTTCTCAACGGGTCGTATGTTTTTGTTAGGGATGTGATTCATACTTGAGTTGAGTATAGTAACAGGTCGTGTCTTGCTTTACCCCCTTGGTCTTACAGGATACAACTTCTTCTTTTTTCTGCAATTCGGTGAATTGCTCCCCTACGGCCCTAGAAGATTGTACATCTAAATTATTGTATTAAATAATTGTCAATATTTTGCATTCATCAAGTTTATTAATTCTTCTTTGAAAATCATATGATTTGTACCAAAACAAAGTATTTATATATTACGTTTGTCATGAAATTGCAGAAATAAATAGATATCAAATAAGACATTCACCGCTTATCAAAATTGCACTGCATCAGTGGAATCATATTTCTTATGTCTGATATATATACATTGAATGTGCGCGTTCGATGGTTGACGAGCGCTCTTGCGATGCCAACGCTACACACACCACACATTAGACCTACTAGTATTGCGCAGCGGCGGATTCGAGTATGGAAAATCGCAACGTGCAGTTTGCGTGTTCACGTACACAGGGAAGTCAACTTGAGTTGTCTGTATCGCATGTGTAGTGTTCAGCAGCAGTGCTAGCACAGGAGGCTGGGCATTCGTACGTAACCTCACCAGCAGCTAGCTCCGCTCTGTGTGTGTCCACTGCTCAGTGTACATGCATCACCAGCACTGCATGCATGCACCGCGATACACGTAACATTTTGTACGATACGCATAAGTACGGTATTCACGTAGTGAACGGCGAGAGGGTCAGCAGCTAGCTAGTGCTTCGTAATCGAAGGTAGGTGTAATTGTCATCAAAATTTTGCGATTAGAGAATGAATGGGCATATTCTAATGATAAACGAGCAACCTATCTCATGCTTTTGAGGATATGGTACAAAAACTGACTTGAATTGTATGGACTGTGGCCTTTTTCTGTCAAAAACATGAGTGAAACCGCCCCACTGACACTGGCACTGACGTGTTCTCTGTCCAGATCCAGCAAGGTAGCTGTAAGGTTAGAAATCGAAGTCATTCGAAGTCCGGTTTGAGCAGTCAATTGATGTCAAATTGAGCTCTAAGAACGACCCTGGATCAGCTAGAATCAGGTTTGATTTCCGTCTGGTAGAAGTGGGAATTATCACAGAAAAATATTGTTCCTTCTCAGCTACATCGGAAGATAAAATATCGATAACCAAACGGTTGGTCAACGTCTTCGGACAGTGTTGAATGAATGGGGTCACTACTAACAGCAAGTTTTCATGAATTGGACTTCTCTTATCCTGTGCGATAATTTAGATAGTTCTTGAAGACAATCATCATACAACTGTACATGTAGTTCATGTTAAACGTTTTGTTGTGTACAAAAGACTGGGATCGTGAGTGGCAAACGCAAACAATTGTTGGATTTGTAACGTTAGTAGCATTTGATCTAGACTAGTCTAGTGGTTCTAGACAGAAAGATGCGTCTGTCCGGAGGAGTCTTTTATTTATTTTTTATTTTTTTTTACGTTATCACTCTCCTCCATCCCTGAAGCCAAATGCAGTCTCCGTGGAACATATCCCTGATGACCAGATGCAGACCGATCTTTCGGTCAACATTTGATCCAGCTGTAGAAATAGTCCATTGTTTTGCTTCTCAACCAGTCGTGGGCTAAAAATGTTCGCCAAGAATGAAACTTATAATTGTAATTTGTAAATTCATTCGACCTAGGATTATTTAACTCGGCAGTTTTCCAGTAACTGTAAAAAAAAGTGTAGATCTACATGTACGTGATGTAGGCTACCTAAGCCTTAGCGTAAAACTGGGTGTCTTTAAAAAAAAAAAAAAAAATCAAAACAATACTGGAGACAAAGTGGGCCTTGGGTTAAATAAAGAAGTTTTAGATGTGTAGTGTGACTGCTAGATCTCAGTATAACTGTGTGAAGAAGTGCCCCGGGGTTAGGCTGAACACGTAGCTGTACTCCACTCCTGTAGCTGTACGAGTATGTAGGCTGTGATCTACTAATTTCCACTGAGTTCCAAAAGCAACTGCACCAAGGTTCAACCTCTCATGCCCAAGGTTTGACCATGCGCAAAAGCACACACATTGTATGTTTCTACATGCAGCTGCAGCAGGTGGTCAAATTTTGGACGGTGTTATCCATGGTTGAACCATGTTCATGGGCAGCTCGCTTTACACAGCTGTGAGAACGTCTCAACCTGATTGATGTGGAGGTAAAAATTTTCACATGAGTGCATACTCTCACGCTCAACACTCTATGAACTGTAAACTTCAACATGTTGTGACATTTGGAGCATTCTTGGCAGGAGTCCAGTTGTGATGGCATCACATCTACACAGTATCAGTGCTGTACTGTGTCTGTAGCACTGCAGATAGTGTGACTAACATTAGTATTAACAACTGTGATGCATGTGAATACCTATCGAGATGACCTATGCTTCGTAAGGAGACTGTCTAGAAAATTACACTGTACAGTAACTTGTGGTAGGGGTTCGTATAGAAGCAGAAATCATGCATTGTCCGTTAACATTGACTTGATAATCTCTTAACGCCTTACCAGGTTTGATGATGAATTGTCAAATCAGTTTGAACTAGAGAAAACTGTTGCAATACAATGTATTAAAAAAAAATGGCTCACATGTGGGCAAAGCTAAATATAGGGCAGGGGAAAACTGAAGTACAGTTTGTAGTTGGATCAGTTTCGAATGAATGTGTTTCTGGTTAGTGTGAGAAAGGAACATACAATTTAATGTAGACTTTGTGTATTTTGTAAAAGACTGTCTTTCGTATTGACTTTGTCTTCACCAGATGATAGATCCACATACTTGTACACACATTGTATGCCTCACATGAATGTATTCATCTCAGAATATCCCAACGACTCAACACAAAGACAACCTTTGTACGATCTTGTACTGGGTTGACACTTTGTAGTGACACACCACTTGATGCAGTCAGTGAAGCTTGGAGTGATAAATTACTGGCCCCTTCTTGTGCAGAGTTGCAACCATCATGCATGTTACACGTACTGTGGTACGCAGTGATACCAGTTTTCAGGGAAAAACCTGAATTCAAACCATTGTTGCATCTACAGCTGTGACAAAGTTCAGGCCCTTTCATGTGCAAATTACTGTGGCTTCACTAGATCATACAGTATATATTTTAGGCACTCTCTTTTATTCTAACTGTGACTGTATCTGGTAATCCTGGATAGTAAGTACAACTGGGCAATTCCGCGGTTAGTAACGTTACATTTGAACAAATTTAGATATTTGTTTTTACTACTAAATTACCATTTATTCATTTCAAGCCAAAATTATGTCAAAAACATGTTCATCATTCCCAGGTTTATGATACAGAAAAGATTGAATACAATCCAAGAAATATTAGAATTGCTATGGCAACTTAAAGGGCTGATTAGTAACGTTACGAAAAAAGGACATGACAAAAAAATCAATGTCTTGTAACAAAAAGTGTGCAAAAATTCAAGTTACTTCAAACAAAGTGTTGCATTAATTTCAATTATTGCATCATGACAAATGTTCACACAATGTTTTTTAGCAGTTCGACCAATAATTTCTTAGCTAGACCCCCAAAAGCATGGTTAGTAACGTTACGGTTAGTAACGTTACATTTGTCCGGAGTAATTCCGCAGGTCATTTCACCCTTTTGTAATTGACAAAATGTCACATGACTTCTGGAGTATTTAAATGTATTTATCTTTTACCCTTTAGCAAAACTTAGAGGAAAAAAATTTCAAAGGAACCCACTGTAATTTGCATTTAAGTGAATTTCAGCATCCCCAGTCCCACATGTACATTTTAAATGATGGTTTTAGATCTTGCGAAATCAATCAATACGAAAGATAAAATCTACTGAATTTGAAAGACCTTAATGATTGGTGAACATCCATGGCATTAGTTGATACCTAGATTAAAGAGTAAGATAAAGAGGCACATTTCTTTTATCCATGTCATGTCCACCTAACTGCGGAATTGCCCAACTGTATAATAATCTACTGTGCATGCATGTAGTGTCCAGTTCTTTATCATTATTGAAACAGCAGCAACACACATTGAATGCACGCACACTACTGGAAAGCACAAACAGATGAGAGGCATACATGGAATTTACAGTGTTGTATACACAATAAATTCCATGGAGGCCTTTATTTCTTGGTTTTCTCTCTTGCAAAAAAATCACAGTCATGCTCTAGATACAGTATTTCATTGGCAGTGTTGATGAATGTATTGGATAGTTTGGGGTTGAGTTTTTCTTGTGTTTTTCCTACAGCACTGAATGGACAAATCTGAAAGTGTATCTGATATAACCAAACCAGCATTCTTCATTCCATACCCCAGTTTTCTCATGGACTGGACAAGACTAAGGGCTAAAGTAAATGTAGACCATTCTTGAAAGTGGGTACATACACATACTGTGGTGGAAGAGATCACCCCATGACAAAAGAATATGTGCATACATATTGTACAATGTATTTGTAGAAGTTGAACTTTCTCATTTTGAGTTGGCATACTTGTAGCTGGAAGTCAATGTACAAAAGTGTACCCTGTATTTATAACAGCCAGCTTCTTTGTGTTTTTTTCTGTGACAGTAAACCCCGGAAACGGATTGAGTGGAGGTGCAGTTCGTGAAGGAATCCCAAGATGACAGACTGTAGCGATTTAGATAGGTATGTATTAAAAGAAAACAACTCTGACGACCTTTCCCAGCACTCGTCAGGCCATGTCAAACCAACCAACCTGGGGCCAAACACATGTCAATAGACAGATTTACTAACAGATTCAAATGTGTGGATGTTTCTTCCATCCTGATGTACTTGGTGATGTAGTGGCCATTCTATCAACCTGTTCTTCAAAAGCCATTTTTGATACTTGGAATCCAGTTTGCATACACTAGTTGTTACTACATTGGGCAAACCTTATGCAAGCTTTCAGGTTGTCAAGAACCATTGTCAGAAAGGCATGCATCAAATTTGAAATATGTGAGTAAACTGGTTTCTTGCTTGCAACCAAACATTTGCAATTGCGCTTGTCCAAACAGGCACAGCAGATACATGTAAATGCTCCCCAAATATGTCGGTGTGCTTTCAAAATTAATTGAAGTGCAATAGAAAACATTGATCAGTTATTGTGAGGTGAATACATAGTAATATTTACAATTGTGATTTTAAAAAGCAGTACATAGACACTTCATGCATTCCCCACATTTCCCAAATTTCAAGAGTTTACATAAAATTACCGTATATGAAGTGGGGGGGGGGGGGGGAACTCAGCATCAAGTTGTTGCCATGGCATTTTTGATGATATAAAAGGAAAATCAGATTGCTGACAACTAACGCTATGATTATTGTGCTTGATAATTTAATCTCAAAACTTTTCTGTTGCTTTTTGTTGGTTTGTTCTTGTCCCAGTTGTAGTAAAAAAATAAATAGATAAAAAACAAAATGTTGCCTTTTCTTTTAGGGATTGCCAAGAAAATAAAATCAGTTTAGGATGATCCCTCAAAAGGAGATTTTACAATTCTGGATAATGTGGGCATATTCTTATTAGTTCATCAAAATTTGATTGCTAAACGTCAAGCACATTTCTATCATAGGCCC
This sequence comes from Diadema antillarum, assembly GCF_040938485.1. Taxonomy (NCBI): domain Eukaryota; kingdom Metazoa; phylum Echinodermata; class Echinoidea; order Diadematoida; family Diadematidae; genus Diadema; species Diadema antillarum. The sequence continues at coordinate 839,262 of NW_027271331.1, forward strand.
TTCCGCCATGTGTAATACAACTGTAGATTCCAATCAAGGACTTTCCTATTGCAGTGAAAGTAACATGTTTATGTTATTTGAATTACATTTTCAGTGTACTGCATGTGATTTCATTACATCTCAAATTCATTTTGAAGTACACTTTGTATTTTGTAAAGGATGTCATAATGTCCATCGTATGTGTTGGAAAGGGCTCGACATTAGCAGGCTTTGCTTGTTGTGTGGTATTGTTGGCAAGCAGAAACTACACATGCACAGTAGTGTGTTAAAAAACCATGCTGAAAAGTTGTTAGCTTGTACGTGCACAGTCTCTGAGTAATCTATGACAGTGTGTATATAAACAAGTCAAAGTGCACTTCTCAATGAACTTGTCCCTATTTGTAGAGCATGATGTAATGGCTTTATCAGTTTCAATAGGTATAGCCTTGTTCCAAAGTACTACTGAAGTACTTTGAGTATGTTTGAATGTCCTTCATACATGTACTTTCCCCTTGTGTCTTAATGATCCTATTCCCATCGCTTAGGAGAGATTGACAATGACACATACACTTTGTATAGTGTCCCAGCATTTTGTTTCTCCATTTTGCCCTCATATGTCTATTAAAGTAAAAACTGAGTGAAAAGGAATCAATGTTTGGTTGCATGACCCATATGGGGCTATTAGACAGCCCCATTTATAAGGTTCTTAAACCATAAATATAACCATCTGTATCACCATCAGTTGAATGTTGTAGTCGCACATACGTGTTGAAACAAGAATATACATTGTATGTATCAAAATGCATGCATGTTTTTATTGTTTCAACGGCCTAAGGTATTGCTATTACTAGGCTACTATTCAATGAAAATACCTGGTAATTACATGTACAGATGATTAGAATGTTATGTTGTTCATGTTTATGTGTACATTGTATGTTGTGTGCTGCAAGTGTGTGATCACTGATAGTGATTTGTAGCGAGGCATTGTCCTTGGCATAGAATCAACTGTCAAACTGCTTTGAAACAATCACTGCTATTGTGTCTGTTCTCTTTTTCTTTCAACCAACAGGCAAATAGAACAGCTTAGAAATTGTGAAATCATCAAGGAGAGTGAAGTCAAAGCATTATGTGCAAAGGCGAGGTGAGCTCACAGACATCCATACCCTTCTAAAGGCTGGTCTTTTTCTCTCACAAAGCATGGTGGCATTTTGGAGGATCTGTACTTCAGTAAATCTTCAGAGTTCGAACAGTAACTTTTAGGGTCTATGGAAAGTTTGACACAACAGTACTTTTCTCATTGTCATTGTTCATCGTTTATTTTGAAAATATGAACAAGTGCCAAGGTGACCCTTTCCAGCACTTTAAAAGTAGAGCAGTCAAAGATATTACCACCATAATGTTAACTGTATACACCAGTTGGCAAAGCATTAAACCCCAGCACTAGTAGGGCAGTTGAATATGTGTTCTTGGAATGCATTGTGTACTAGGGTCAGTTAATGTGGAGGGTGTGCTCTGGAATGATTCAAAGATTTATTTTGTGCAAAATTTTTGTCGTATCTTTATCTTTTTTTCTTTCCTCATCTTCAGTCATTTTCTTCTCCTTGTCCTCTTTCTTCTTCACTATCTCTGTATCTTTTTCCTTAATCTTCCTATGGGAGAACAACATTCTTGGGAATTCCTAACAATGATGCAGGAGGATTTTTTTTTTTACAGTTCCTCTTTGTCTTGTGGGGGAATTCTTGCTATAGTATCTCCTATTTTTGTTGTTTCAACTGCCATTCCAGATAAAGTTTATATCCTTTGATGAAATTTGTAGGTATTTTGATTACAATAATTTCTCTGTACCTGATGGTTTCTTCCCGTGCCCCCCCCCCCCCCCCCCCCCCCCCCCCCCCCCCCCCCGTGTATTGCTATTTGTTAACTGATTATTTCATGCAATCTTTACTCTCTGACAGGGAAATTCTTGTGGAGGAGAGCAACGTGCAGAGAGTGGACGCACCAGTCACAGTATGTGGGGACATCCATGGTCAGTTTTATGACCTCAAAGAACTCTTCAAGGTAGGCAGTCCTTGGCCCCGCCACACTTTTGTCTTTTCCTTGGCGCAAGGTTTCTCTGTACACATCCACTCTTCTTATTCACTCAGTTATTTTCGTTATCTTCTAGACTTTAAAAATTCATTTGCTCACAAAACAGTGTAAAGCAGGACTTTTGGATCACATTATCAATTCATTGCAAGTCTTACTGTAAGGTTACTGTATCAAATGATTGACAGGTAATGTGGAAGTCATTTTGGTGAGCTTTCCAAAAGCATGAGGAAGGGGCATGATATATGGATTGACTTTCTGTTTTGTGTTGATGTGTTTGTTTGTTTTGTGTTGATGTGTTTATTTGTTTATTTGTTTGTTTTTTAGTTTGTGTTTGTTTGTGTGTGTGTGTGTGGATGGATGGATGTGAGGTGGGTACTGAGGAATATTTCAATCCCCTCACCCTCATGTCATCAGAGAATAGTTAAGTAACTTGTTGAAACTTCACTTGAATCAACTTATTCCTCATGCGAAATCTGCAGGTGAAGCGTTAGATCTTAATTTTGCAAGGGAGCTTTGCAGTCATATGTTGTATGAATTCATATCAGACCTTATGCAATCCCTTTCTTTTTAATCAAATAGACACAACAATCTAATGTTTTGTATTTCTTGACATGGCTGACTAATGGTGAGCTACTGGTGCATATGCCGCTGCAACATTTTTTTAAAAACTCCTTGTCTCTTCCTTTATGTTCATGCAGGTTGGAGGTGATGTGCCCGACACAAACTACCTCTTCATGGGCGATTTTGTGGACAGGGGCTTCTACAGCGTAGAGACGTTTCTCCTTCTACTAGCACTCAAAGTGAGTTGCCAAGATTTAAAATAAGATTTAAAATGCTGGGGGTGTTTTTCACAAAGACTAAGCTTGTCTTCCGTGGGAATTTGTTTATTGGTGGCCTTTCATGTCCCTTTGTTTGGCCTTTGCCAGCCAAAAAGGTGCACATGCATGTACCATTTGTATTTCAGGGGGATTTCCCAAAATGATATGGGCAGTGATGGTCATCCATAGAATAAGTGTGATGTGAGTTAATCTTTGTGAAATACATTTGAAGTGCATCTTTGTGCCCCCCTGTCTTACATGTGCACATGTAAGTTCACAAATGTTTTGTGTTGGCAACACATGCGAAAAGCTACAAACACTTACTCCAGACCCAAACCTAAATGGGTGTAGGTGTTGTGGGTCACTGTAGACATCTATAGAATTCATTGATGTATGGACACACACACATGCACAAAAACTCTTTCTTGGATGTGAACTTATTGCAGTATGAGGAATATGTGGCCACTGAAGAAATTACCAGAAGAAGATGCATGTAATCTGTTGTGGGCATCATTGATTTCTGTGTGAGATTTGGCAGTACCAGTAAATTCAGTTAATGGACATGTTAAAGGGGCATTCCAGACGATTTTCATAATTTCACATCATGTAGTACATAAATCGACAGCTCCATGTATAGATTTGTGGAATTTATTGTGGTTCTTGAGCAGAGAAACAAATTAACTGAAAATCTTAAACAAATTACACTGAACAGTGTTGATGACATCAGAGCCTCACATATTTCAGAAATGTAGCAGTGGAATTCCATTACAATACCGCTTGCTCAACAAGTTCACCTGTGAAGAATCTATGCATGCCTTCTTCTTTTGTTCTGCTTCCTTGAGCCCCATTTCATGCATTCTTATGGTGAGGCTGCCATGTCATCATCCTTGTTCATTGCAATTTGTTATAAATTTTGAAAACATTCTTATTCCTCATCCCAATCACTATAAATTCTGAAACTCTGTAATCAGTTTAACTAATTTATAGCTGTTCAAATGTAAAAGTCTGAAAATCATCCGGAGGTCCCCTTTAACCAGTTGTGTAGGCAACCAGACACGAAAACAATACAGATTTGCTGGCATTCTGCCTGTTGATAATACATTGTACTGTAAGTGATGATTGCATTTGATATAGGAATGGGATTGTGTGACAGTGCAGCATTGAAAGCAAACGGTGTCAAGTTCTTGACATAGCTTTTAATTTCGAGAATATTCAGCAAACATCAACGGACATGTAGGGCCTTGTTTGTAGGTTGCTCTGAATTAATGTTAGGCACTGTTTGTTGCTGTGTTGTTAGATCAAGATAAAGAACAGTGAGATGACATTTGTGTAATCCAGAGGCATTGTTGGATGAAAATTCTTCTTTCTACTTTGCAAGGAAGTCATGTATTTCAGTTGCAAAATACCTAAGAGTGCCAATCGAAACAAACTTCTGCCTGCCTGTTTGGCCATAGCTGTAGATTGTGTCATGATTAAAAAGAACTAAAAAAACAAGGAAAAGAAAAAAAAAATATATAGCTGTCTGGATAAAACCACAAAGAATCTGTTTTTTTAGGCTTGGCACCAGAACAAGCAAGAGTGTTTTTTCCTGGAATACTTTGTTGGATTTTAGCTTGGCTGTCCCAGGCAAGCTATCATTAAATGTGAAGAGTTGTGGCACAGACGTCTTGCATGTGCGTATAGCTGCTGTATAGATCAAAAGTTCACAGGAGGGAAGGTCTACAGCCAGCCCCCCCCCCCCCCCCAAGGTTCTGTGGACTGTGTGTACTAGTGCTTATGCAAAAAAAACAACAACAACAACAACAACAACAAAACACTTTTGTGATGAGCCATGGCTTTCTTCATTTGTATTTTGGCTGGTTACCACCATAAAACATTGGATGGTTTCAGAAAATGTCTATATCATTATCAAAGTTTTCTGTAAGATGATACTTTCAGATATGGTGTACCACAAATTTCTGCTACCAAATTACCAAATCTGAAACTAACTACCACCTGGATTTCTGTGCTTTGTATACTTACACTTAAGTCTGCCTAGTTAACTTTATACCATAGCTCTGTGTCCTTCTGTTGAAATTTGACCTCAACATGCTTGGGAAGAAGGGAAATCTCTATGCTGACATCTTCAGTAACTTTTGTGTAGCCTAACAGAGCTGGAGTTAGTGTATTTTTTTTTTCTTTCACAGTTACATATGTTTCTTTCTTTCTTTCTTTCTTTCTTTCTTTGTTTTGTTCATCCAAAATGAGACAATATGTTTATGCAATAAAGAAAAAGGGGCTTGTCTTACATGTATGACTTCATTTAGCATTATACACATATGCAATTCTTCAGCTTTGAAACAAAATATGGTTCTGCCTTCAAAGTGTGTGTGTGTGCGTGTGTGAGTATCCTGTATTATCTTTTTTTTTTTTTTTTTGCTGTGCAACAGTATGTCTTGTTGTTGTTATCCCCTCAGTGTTTGAGTTTGTGCATGTGTGAATGACTCAAATGATATGTCATGATATGTCAGTGGAACGTACACATTATTGTTGCAAATATTCGCACACACATAATAGCAAAACCAAAGGGCAACCTTGTAACTGTTGAGTAACCAACATGAATGCCAGTGTAATGTAAAACTCTGATTTGGCAATGCGCCAAATTGTTGTTTTGTAGTATGTTCTTTTTGTTTTGTAGTATGTTCTTTTGTACTTTAAAGCAGGCTGTTGGGAGCTAGATACAGTAGATAAAATGTGCATTTCAAATAAGAATAATGTACAATTGTATACCGGTACATAGAAACAAAATCACTCATTTCCTTAGTGTATTTCAACAATTATATTAATAATCTTATTTTAGTGTCCATTAATATTTTATGGAGATCTATTAATAGACATGCCTTGTTTTTCCTGTTACTGCAGCTTGTTTGACCTGGAAAGGAGTTCATGTCTTCATGTTTATGTCAAATAGTTGTATTAGTGTATATAAAACAACATAAACAAACAAACAAGCGGACTGCCAGCAAACAAAACCTCATAGAATTTCTCATGCTGTCTGAATATTGTAGTCATTGTAGTGTCTACGTAATGAAAATTTCCTGACAAAGTATACTGTAATTATGAAAGATGCTTCTGTCTTTCTCATTGTACATTGTAAATGTGTCCATAGGGTTTACAGTATGCTGCATGTGGTCCAAGAAACACAAATTACACACAGTCCCCCCCCCCCCCCCCAAAAAAAAAAAAAAAAAAAAAAAATGAGGAACACAGCACAGCCCCTGTCTGTTTGATGTATACTGATTTTGATATACAGATAAACGCCAGAAGAATTGGTTTTCTTTAAGAAGAAGAAGTTTTGTTTGGGGCTTGCAGTAAACCTAGAAACACTAGAAACATTAATTAAACTGCAAATTCAGTTGGACATGACCCTCCAAACCCCCAGACTAAGATTTGGTCTGTACTTCCCATGAAAAATAGAAAGAGACTCTCTGTGCTATCTTAAAATTAAAATTCTTCCATGTCAATCATAAAAGCAAAAGAAGGCCAACAAATTGATGTATGTTTGCTTGTACTTTTATATGTACCTGCATATTTGTATAAAACAAAGAGCTATGTATGTTCTCTAGGTTCTTGGCCTCCTTGCAAGCGCTATGTCAGCAAAGGTGTTGAAGTTCATGTCTGACTTTTGTATGCAAGTTCTATGTGCACAGTCTCATTTGGAAGGTGTGTGGTTGGTCTCGTGAACAGGTACGATATCCAGACAGAATCACGTTAATTCGGGGAAACCACGAGAGCAGACAAATCACGCAGGTGTATGGGTTCTACGACGAGTGTCTCAGGAAGTACGGCTCCATCACCGTCTGGAGATACTGCACTGAAATCTTCGATTACCTCAGCTTATCAGCAATCATCGATGGCAAGGCAAGTCGGTCACCCCTACCCCTCTTTCAAAGTGCCTTCCAGAGGGTTTGGTATTGTACTGTGGAATATTATTCAAGGGAGAGGGTTTGTAGGTAGCATTAATTGATTGAACACTAATGTCTTGAATTGTAACCTGCTGTAGTGTAGGGATGATGGAAAAACAAGTACTTGGCTGAAATTCCTATGCTTTAGATGTAGAGAAATATTGAGGACAAGGACAATTGCAGATATACCCAACACTTTATTAGATTCCACTTGATGATTTTGGAAAAATTACAAAATAGCAACAACTTTTGGACATTTTTTAAATGAATTTTTAATGGCTTGTCACTCCAGAATAGAATTCTGGAAGAGTAGAAGTTAATGACTTTATGAATATAAAGATAGTGCAGGTGAAAAAAAAAAAAAGATTTTACTTTCTGAAATCTTGGTCTTATCTGTACGGATTTTGATAGTTAGCCCTCAATTGCAAATGACATGGAAAGTGTGCTCATGCCTGCCCATGTGCATGATGGGTTGATATGATATAATGTATAAAGTGAAATGGGATGTATTGTCGTGATTTCTTTCTGCAGATCTTCTGCGTCCACGGCGGCTTGTCACCATCGATAACGACATTAGACCAGATCAGGATGATTGACAGGAAGCAAGAGGTGCCCCACGATGGACCCATGTGTGACCTGCTGTGGTCAGATCCAGAAGGTGAGAGAACTTTTGAGGCCTTGGCAAGTCAAGGCATTATTTGTAGACAAGTTAACCTTAAACCCTGTATTGTAAACCATTGATGTACGGTATGACAAAACGTTTTTTCTTCTTGCCCAAAATTGCATTTTGGCAAAGCCCCCCCTGAACATGCAAAGCTAGCTCATTTTTGAACACACAATGTGGCAAAATGTCATTACATTTGAGAAATGAAACCTGCAAAGATTATTTTGTTATGAACTGTTATACACGCACAATGAAATGTATCGTCATATTCTGATGATTTAAGGTTGTCGTACCAACAAGTTGTTCCCACTAAAGAAGATAGGAGTGTTCACCTGTGTATGCAGAAAATGTCAATGTTCTGGTGGTTGTACAAGAATCATCCAAGTAATCTGTCCTTGATTTTCACGAGATGCGTTGTATTGAAAGGAAACTTCAAATTTATGATGACAGCTTATCCAGATATGAGCACCAGCTCTAGTGTGACACCAACATAAAATTCCATGTTTCTGCTGCTTTGTCTCCCCAGACACACAGGGCTGGGGCGTGAGTCCCCGGGGGGCTGGCTACCTCTTCGGCAACGACGTGGTGAGCCAGTTCAACGCGGCCAACAACATCGACATGATCTGCCGGGCCCACCAGCTGGTCATCGAGGGCTATAAGTGGCACTTTAACGAGACGGTACTGACCGTCTGGTCAGCGCCCAACTACTGCTACCGGTCAGTCACATTCGGCCACTCTTTATCATCTTTTGTTTGTTTGTTTTTGTTTCCAGCAGCACATGATACTCAGATTCTACATTTAAAATCAGAGAGCATGCGGATACCATGCAATATGAAGGCTGGCCTGATGCTGACATATTTAGGAATCTCTGTAGCAAACTGTGTGCAGCTTTATCACTCATCTCTATGTAATTACAAGCCAATGAATCTTGGTTTTAGTGGAACATTAAAGTCGGACGATCGTCATCTCTTATGGTACATAAACTCCGAATGACAGCAGTTTGTGCATGCAATTGCGCAATGCCAGACTCGGAGCTATATCCATAAACGTGTGGGACAATGCTGCCACTGAGACAAGTGTGTGTGTGTGCGTGTGTGTGTACGCATCATACACAAACATTGTGACCGCGAGCTGCGGTGATTGGAGGAGAGAGGCCAGAAGACGCGTTGTTCTTTTGGCCTCTCTTCATGTGCATGCACACTGAGAGTGTGCATCCATTCAGAAGCTCCCGTGGCTCGCTCGGACAGCCATTTTGGGTCAGGAGATTTGTAGCACAGAACTCTTGTAGTCTAGAGAGTTGTTCGCTGTGACCCATTGAGCCAGCGCTATTCTCATTCGGGGTCACTACATTTGATACAGAATGGGGGAGGCAGCGTGTTGCGTTCGTCTCCGTGCCGCACAAACCACTCGCCACGATTGTATGCCTTTAACTACGAGCATATGCTTCAATGCTCATATTCGATGAAGGGCAGTTCTGTTCTTGCAGACATGAGCTATTCATGATCTTTTCTCGTACTCTCATGGGCAGCAAATAAAGATCTTTTCAATCGAACCATCCTCCTCTCATCACGCTACTGGGTTTTTGAAGTGTATTCCAAGGGGGCTCTCGGGGCAGTGTGGAGCCAGGTGAAACATCATGTAACAGGAGGAGAAATCTTGAAGGGCGAGTTTTTGTTTGTTTGCTGTTGCAAGAAGACAAACTTTTACTTCACTCTTTTACCAATTAACATGTATTTGAGTTTTACCAATCAGTCAGTTATGCTTGATAATAGGGAATTGTGGGATAATGAATTTGCCAGTCTGTTTGTGTACACTGTGATCCTTGTTTTCAATGAAAGGGACTGACATAGTCTCCTGGAATGAGTACCGAGAGAAATTTGATTTTTTTTTTTCTTTCATCAACGTGTTTTCCATCCAGGTGCGGCAACGTCGCTGCCATTTTGGAATTGGACGAACATCTACAAAGGGACTTTACGATATTTGAAGCTGCTCCCCAGGTACAGCTCTTCTTCTTGTTCTGTCAAGGGACACAGTGTTTTGTTTCAGAAATGAGTAAAACAAAAAGAAAGAAAAAAGAGAAGAAGAAAGTGGTTGAAGTAGTACAGGCTGCTGAGGATTGTGCAAGCATATTGAACCCAGCATCACAAACAACAAAAAGTCGCCGGACATAGATTTTTAGTTCAGGTAGATTCCGAAAGAGCAGACTGTAACTTTAGAATGATGTATGACTCAATACAAGTGGAGTTTCCTAACCCATCTAAATGATAGAAAGAAAGCATGCACTCTAGAAAAACTGTTTACTGAGAGAAGAGGCTCTGAAATTTAGAGTCTATTCAAGTGCTTAATCCTCACCAAGATGTAGTCCGCCAGTGAACAGGACAAATAAGAAGATGTAAAATTTCATTGTAACCACATTGAAGGTACAGTCAAACCTGTCTATTTTTTTATTTGTTTTGAATATATTTTTATATTATTTATATATATAATACATTATTTCTTTTTATACTCATACCGTTACAAACTTTTGAGAACTGGTGTGTATGATATGCATACTGTTAGAAACTTTGGAAAACTTTGTGTGTATGTGTGTGTCTGTGTCTTATAGGCTTTTATGCTCTCATTTCTGATTTAAGTATTGTAGTTGAACTCTCCCTCAATTTGTCTCGTTATTTGAAGTATTGTTCCTTTCCCCCTTCTACTCTCCCAATGTCCAGGAGGTGCGTGGAATCCCCGCCAAAAAACCCCAACCCGACTACTTCCTGTGACACCGCCCAGAGGCTCTCACCGGTCTCCGAGAGATTTTATACCAGGAGTTTTATCTTTTTATGACCAGATCTCGCTATTTTTCCAACTCCTTCCGGACACAGAGGCGTCCGGGCCTGTGATGCAGGCACAGAATACTGCAGCACCCTCCACTGTTCTCTTTTATTTGTCTTTTTGTCATTTTTTTTTTTTTAACAAAATACCTTAGCTATTTATTTTATCTGTACATTTATGATTTTGTCCTTCTTTGTTTTGTTGGTTTTTGTTTTTTTGCCAAGGGTCAGTTGATTGTGGTAAAGGCCAGCGTATGAATGAGCTTGGCTCAATTTGTGGGCCTGTGTTTCTGTACTTTTTTCAAAATCACTTGCAATGAAATTTTGAAGCAATGCCAGTGTTTTTGCAATGTATTATGGAGTAGGGTTGGATTATGTTTAGCAACAACAACGGCCATGAAAGAGAAAACAACTACAACAAAAACTGACTAGTAAACCACACTTAAAAAGCAATGGTATGGGAGAACACCACGCAGGTCTCTTCTCCTTGATATTGTGCATGATCGTGCTCTGTGTGCCAAATAGAAAAAAAGGTATAATTACCACTCTCCTCATTAGCAGATAGTTCCATGCACTTCCCAATCATCATTCTCACTTGCTGTGTATATATTTTAGGCTTTCACAAGTCTTGACAGCAGCTGCATGATGCACGGATAGCAAGTTAATCTTCAATGTGTGAGCAATATACCACCACCGTCACGAATGATATGAGCGCAAAGACACTCTTGATCTGGTCCATTAGCTACTTGCATAAATTTTGGATATTGGCATGGTTTCATCGGCATAAATGATTTCCGTAGCATTCTAATGACTTAATTATTTGTCCTGAGGCAGTTGCTATGTGTGATGTTTAATCCAATCGGTAATCATTTGTCATGAAACGGTAAACCATGTGATTATATTCTTTCAGCAGCAATGACGGTGATTTGTGACATGCATCATTTGGAAAACTTACAGGGCGTGCAAGAAGTGTGAAGTAGTTAACCTAGAATCGATAGGAGAGATTTATTCTGTTATCCCATCAACCATTTCCAGCTCATTAATTCAGGGGTAATATCCCAGTGGATTAATTGATGCTTAGTTTGCAGATGTTGTAAATCATTGTCAAGTACGTACCCCAACAATTGCAATATGAGCACTAGGTCTTGAATATGTCTCTACCTGAAATTTTACAGGACATGTCTTTGGTTGTGATTTTAGCTTGCTCCCCCCCCCCCCCCCCCCCCTTTCAAGCTCATCCTGTTTGAGGTTCATTTATGTTTGGTATCATATTTCATATTTTAAAGCGAAATAATGCTATTGCCACTGCAAATGTTTTGTGGGTAGTCACCTGAAGAAAAGACACCCAGATGACTGGGGTCATGACAGGCAGTCTAGTTTGTTTCTTGTTAATTTGTCCCTGTACACACATGCACACTTAGGGAATCAAAACAAACAAAATATCAAACAATTTAATTTGGAGAGATTTGCAAGTACATTGGATAATCATGATGATAATTATTTCTGCTAAAAGAGAGTTAAAATAAATTTGCCATTGCTACATTTGTATTTTTATTTTCAACACACCTCAACTGGTTCAGTTTTGTGGTCACGCCTGTTCCAGTTTCACACATAGGGGCAACTTCTGTATCTTGATACTCCAGATGCCCAAGCCATTATATTTTGTTGTTGCTGTTAAAGATGGAATGTTATTGCGGGGATTGATTGTTGATATATTTGATTGTAACAGATCACACATTTTCCTATGGTGTAAGTGACAACGTTGAGAATGCATCAAGCTTGTTACATGCCAAACCAGACTCCAAGGTCATTGGACCCATGACAAAAGAAAAGCTACATACATCAGCTGGCTGATAGTTCAAAGTTGTACCAGATTGTTCCTTTAATGTTGGCCCTTGTCTTCTAAATAGGGTGGTCTCCATATTTTTTTTTCTTGCTTTCACTGAGAATTATACCGTAAGGCATGATGAATGACTATGTACATGCACTTTTACGAAGGAGAATATTGTACTTTAATTCTGTACACATGAATGGAAGACACTGAAATGTTCTAGCAATGAAATAGATTGTAGTGTGCATTTCTATCCCATCTACTCATCATTCCCTACACCCTCTTCCCACTCCTCCCTCTATGTAACCATTATAACTCACCAACCACATGATTATACTGAGGAATGCTTCAAGTTTGTGTGAAATTTACAAGTTGTACAATGATGGAGGAAATACAATGTAACGAGTTGACGCATGTGACAGTTTCTAGACTACAGCATGATCACTCCCCATTTTCTTATGTGTGAAATAGTAAAAGTACCAGCCTAGAAAGCGTAACTTTTGGACATTTTTGGCCAGTGTGGCATGCAGCATTTACTCTTGAAAGTGCCTGCTATGAAAATGTCAGTGTCCTTGTGCAAGAAGAACTGCATGAGAAGAATTTGCCAGAGAGACCGCTGCAAGAAGGCGTAAAGTTAGTTTACTCGTCACATGACAAGATTTCCAGGAAAATGGACGGTAGAGCATGTGTTCCTGGACAATGTTTTCAGGGATTACTGCGTCAATGCCGTTTTTCTGTTCTCTCTGCATCATGACAAACCAACGCTCGGAAGGTGTTGCCAATGTTCGCGTTGAGCAGTGGCTCGTGGACATCTCGCATATTTTAACCTGTATGGATGGAAGAAGTAGAAATATCCGGCGGGGAAGAGAAACATTTTATGTGTACTGGCTGTGTGCCGTTTTAATCTGAGTGGGCTTCATTTGCTGAAGGTCTTAGGTATGGGAAGTTTTAGATTTGACAACTCTGGCTCTATGTGCACTGTGTTGTAGCAAAAGAGGTTCACTGAAAAAGAGGCAAGAGTTGACAATAATGACATGAATTGACTGGATCACCGGGGTGTATGTGTAGCCAAATGGTTGCAAGACAAACAGAGATATGCATGACTGTGACTAAGGAGTATATACATGTGTATTTTGGGCAGTCTATTTGGAATGTTCTCAACTCTCTGAGTTACTGCATGAACAGAAAGAAAGAAAAACAAAATGTATAACAAGTGTTGTGTTGCTGCATAAGAGGTAGAGTGGTGCCTGAGATTTCTTTTGGTGTGAAAAAAACAATATGCTTTCAATGCATGCTATTTCTGCAGGTTAGAAACAGGAAAGGGAGAACAGTCTTCATGTATGATAGCCCTATCAGTCTGCTGCATTTACTGCTATTTATATCTGTGCGTTGTCCTCACAAGTTGTATGTCCACACAGGCAGGGAGACGTAGACACTCATGCCCAGCATGCATACAGCATGCATACTGTATGTCACTCCGCCGTCGCCCCAAACCATCTAACCTTTCAACAGAAGCACATATCTTGAGAAGCAAAATGTCGAGTAGTTGAAGAATAAGCAGAACTTAGTACTTGTGGTCAAAGCATTGCTCTACGTGTGTATGACATGCAGAAGGCAGAGCACAGGGAATTGTAGAAATACATGTACATCCGTATCTGTATAGGCACAAAATATGTCTTATTGACAAGGTCAACGTGCATCATGATAAAAAGCCGTCCAAAATTTCTCGATAAAAGGGCGAATAGAGAAGTACCTGCTGTGATTGGACAAATGACCTTGAGGTCGGTGACTGCTTAGACTTTAGTGTGTTTCTAGCTCCGAGTTGTCAGAGATGTCTGGTTCACTTTCTGGGGGGCGTTTCATCAACGAGTTCGTCGGAGTTTTCACCGACAAATTTGCTATCAGCCAATCAGACGCAAGGATTTATACTGACAACTGTTAAAAGCTAATGAAATCCTTGGTCTGATTGGCTGATAGCAAATTTGTCGGTGAAAACTCCGACGAACTCGTTGATGAAACGCCCCCCAGATGTGCTGCTAAATCATATTCAGAACTGCAGAGAGAAATCGGTCAAGTGCATGCTCTGAGCGGGATGGAAGAGTGTCCCATCTCCTTTCGTAACATCCCGTGTGAATTTATGAATGCTTGGATTTGGATCTATTTGTTTCAGTATTACCTTGTACAAAGAAATGTGTTAGTGCGTGTGTGGCATGGAGTCTGTGTATCTTTGTTGATGGATTGTATCTCAAAACCATGCAGCAGTTCAATAAGCATGCAGTTCACATGGGTGTCACGAATGGTCACATCTGAATGCTTACTCTGCCAATTGTTTTAATGTGTCATGCTTTCTTGTCTGGGAGCACGATGAGATTCAGCTTGAAAATGAAATGAGTTGGCTTAATGTATTGACACTGAAGTAATGCTAAGTAATTTCGTTATTTGTTTCTTTTATCATCACTGGACTGTCGAGCTATTTCTTTTTTTCCCCTCAAATCTTTGTCTCATTTTGATTCTTGATTATTTGAAGGCATTTTCTTTAAGCAAATCTGTGTTTGTTATTGAGGAAGCACACATTCTTATTCCCCTCCCCCCTCAAAAAAAAAAAAAGATCAAAGAAATGCCAGAAATGATGTGAAGTACTCATGCAAAATGCAAGCGCCCAATTTTTTCTCGCAGCAAATCTTCACCTGTCAAATGTTATCATCGGCAGGTTGAGAAAATATTTGGGCAGAGCGTTACTTGCCTTTTGATTACATAAGCTGTACATAAATTGTAGGTAGGCAGTTTTCGAGTGGGGACCTCGTGTCACCCGTATAGGTTCACGCACGTTCCTGAACTTCATTCGGGTCCCGCTGATCTCATGTAAATTATCTGTATAGTATTGAAAGCCCACTTGAATTTTATTAAAACCGGATGGTACTAATTTCTTCCAGACATGACTGTGCTTTGGAGTGTTGTTATTGGGGACTTGGGTTTTTTTTTTTTTTTTTTTTTGCTCCTTTACATGATGGTGTTTTGACCATTTGTTGTCGGTATTTCATTTCTATGTTGTAGGTTTAGTGTGTGTCTATGTGTCCATATGTTGTGTATGTATGTATGTGTGTGTGTGATATTTTGATGTATGGTAACCAAGGGCAGTGTACAAGACAAAAGTCTTAGAGGAAAATATGCTACCTCCGAAGTGGCATGTTTCCTGATTGTATTGACCAAATACACTGTGTACGTCATATTTTGATGTCCTTTTGGTTCTCGTGAAATCAACAACATCGTGTAACACAAATGCAAGGATACCACCAACTTTAACTTCATGAAAAGCGAAAGTATGTACATGTATTTCTTATTCCATCTCCCTGGTACACAGTTGTGGATTTGACCTCAGACAAAATTGCCTTTGAAAAAAACAACAACTTGCCTTTCATTCAATATAGGCCTAAACATGGGAGAAGTCCTCAAGGATGTGACAATCTGTTATGTATCATATTTCACACAATTGGAACTGACACGGGAAGAACAGCCCTCCTTTGATACTGTATAAGCTGTTACAATATTCGCGAGGGTTTAATTTTCGTGAATTTGGACCCTGAATTCAAAAACACACAAAAATATCTCAAACTGACAGGCTAGTGTACATATGATAGTGTTGGTGTCAAAATCACAAAAAAGCATCTCGCGAAAATGTCCATGACCTCATTTGCAAAAATATCTTTATGCAAAAATAACAGCTTATACAGTATGTGCAGCCACGGTATGTGTACTGGTGTATGAAAGTGTGTTTTCATGCATTGCATTTGTTTTAACTGTGTGTTTGTGTCTACCCAATCTGCAGAGACTGTATATTTAAGGGACATTCAACTCTGACATGTTGCTTTGTGTGAAAACCATAAAAATCAGAGCTGTAGATTAGTGAAAATTTTGCGGAAAAAAAAAAATCAGATTCACAAAAAAAGTTACGAATTGTCAAGGTTTAGAGAGTGAAGCAAATTAGCAATCGAGTGTGACCTAGGTGTTACGCAGCTTTCCATTTGTTTTGTGTACACAAAATTTGGCTAATTTTCATTTCTTAAAAATATTTGGGCACAGACAGAACTTATACTCTGAGGAGGACATTGAAAAACCTATTACAGCTGTACTCTAATTCTCTTGACACACCACGAATAAGTATGAAGAAAATTTCGACACCAAAACATGCCACTAGAGACGAATACTTAATTTTTTTTTCAATTCAATCACGTTTTGTATTCATTGTTTACTCTCCATCGTCAACACATGAGAGTAGTAAAAATAATTACTTTCGCTTAATGATAAACACAGATAATCATATAGAAATCAGAGCACTTCTTGGGTATAAGGTAATACTGGTGAAAAGAACTAGGTTTAAACTTCACGCATATAAGAAGGGGAACAGGTTTTATACCCCTAAATGCATTCTGCATCTGCAGCCCATACAGCGTACTCCTGTTAAAACCAAGTCCTCGGGACCAGCATTTTCTTTCGTTATATCAACATTTCATTATAACCGAACAGTATAGTATATAATGATGTCTATAGATGACGAGTTTGGGAAAATTTCCATTAAATGGGCAGGGTCTTAACGTAGAGGTAGTGATACCTCTGGAACTGATCAGTGAAAATGCGGGTGAAATCTTTGTGGAGAATCACGGCAATCTGTATGTCCAGAAATTGTGAAATACATTCTTGGTCACATACAGATGATACTCCCCATTATCTACTTTGAATATGAAAAGAAAAGAAAAAATCTTTATAACAGATTTTCAGACACCAGAAATAGGTAACAATATTGGTTTGAATATAACATCCATGCACATATGCCAAATAAAATATAGAGAAATGTGATTTCAATGATATTGCAAATAGAATACAACAGAGGAGTACTGTAAAAGTGGATATCTATGCATGAGTGATTATTCGCGCTTGGTCTGGTAAGATGAATTTCGCATGTTTTTAATTCTGCGGAATCACGACATTAACTACTGGAACATGGCATGCCAAAAAATATTCATGTGCTTTTATTTTCGGGCAAGCTTCTGGTTGGGCGAAATGCATGAAAATTTCCACACCGCGAATATTTCCACTTTTACAGTATTTGTCAAATCTGTGCCATTCCTCACACTATGCCATGTTGGATGACTCGACTACGCTCAAAACTGTGAAAACTTTCTCCAACTTGTCCAATTTCTGTCCACCTTCAGTGAAGAATTGCTTTACAGGCTTCCATCTCACAGAAGTCTACCTCCCATGTGTGCATTCTCCATCAACTCTTAGTATGCCCAGGCGGGTCTAGGGCAATTATCCCCTTGGCAATAACCCCAGACCCTAACCCAAACTATAACCCTACACCTCTAGCCCTAAGGGGAGTAATTGCCCTGATACGTGCCAGGCACTTAGCTGAAACTTGTGCTTTTTCATTGGCATTTGGATAATTCTTCCCAAGCTTGAAATAAATACAGGTAAGAAAGCACTCCAGTGGTTATATGCCAATCGATGAAGAAAGGGTTGGGAGTTCCTTCATGAAATGGGGTGGTTTACGGTCACTTGCGTGCCAACAACACTTCTTGTGTGGACTGACGGTCATAAAGTTTTGACATGTTCAGAAGTCACATCACTGCACAGGATTTCAATGGTATCCCCGCTAGCTGTATCCACGACAACCGCATCCCTGTTGACCAAAATCTCTCCTGCCTCCTCAAGTCTCTGTCGTTTGACTTGCAGCTCTTCACTCTCGTCTTCCTCCTCCTCCTCCTCCTCCTCCTCCTCCACCCTATCAACATCGTTGTCCATGGCATCATCCGCCACACGAGGGCGCTGTGTAGCAGCATACTGCTGCTCCGCCTGATGGAGGCACTGGTAGAGGCGGCCCAAGTCATCCTGGTCGTCCAGTCGCTGGGCCATGTCGGTGAGTCGTCGCAGAGAGTCCAGGCATTGGGTGCGGAGGCAGTGGACCAGGGCGTGGCTAGTATCTCTCCCGACGGAGCCAGAGTCTGATTCCAGTGACCCTTCTGCATCCTCACCCCCTGGCAGGGGGGCAGGCTTTGATGGGGCACGGGATAGAAATGCTTGCGCCCATTTCTATGTAAGTAGGACAAAGAAAGACATGTTTCAGACTCATATATAGCCTATACATTCAAAACATATTCTGGGCAATATTCCACATAAGAACCTCTGTGGCACACTTTCACTCACATTCAATTGGTCACAAAATTTTCTGCTTCTGGTGATTATATTATGATCTGCATATACATGTATTTTAAATACTATATTTAATCCATTAATGACAAAAAACTGTACAAACAGAATGGAGAAATGTATCAATCCCCATAAAGATATAATCAATGCCATACTCTAATCTATACTCTTCACTTCTTGAGGTGAAGCAAATAAGATCATAATAGAGAAAAATATCTTCCTTTTATATGGGATGAAATGGTAATGAAGTGAACAATTACAGTAACACTACAAAATAGAAAAAAAAAGAGAAAATGTGGTAATAAATGAATATGATTTCAAATACATCACATTTCTTGGACATTCTAAAGGCTACTTGGAAAGATAAAAAAATCTGAGAGGCATTTTCACCAAATCCTAGTGAAGTTAATATCAAACAAAAGGCCTATATCCTATTCCCTAAATCTAGTCTTGTCGTCCAAGATCAAATTAACCAATTAAATTTTTGCAGTCACACAGTTGCTTTCTCTGTCTAGTCAAGCTTCCTTACTGTGTAGTGAGGAAGCCACCTGCCCCCGAACCAGGCCCTGAGTTTGGGGTTTCCCTGCCAGAAGTCGCTGTCCCGCAGCGTCTGCAGGAGACGACAGTACTCCTCCTTGCTCCTGGTGTTGGCCACTCCCTCCAGCAGTGCCAGGAGACAGTCGGCTGATCCCTCCACGACGTGGGTCGGGTCTCGGAGCCATTGCCTCCACTCTGAGGACCGGTGGTAGTCGCAGAGATGGATGGGGACACCTACCACATAAATCATGTTAACAAACACAATGACTCATGAGTGGGGATGTACTTACTATCAATGTTGACAAAAACTCAAAGACATGTAAACACACATTTACACACACACACGAACCAAAAACAGAATAAAAAATACCACACAAATAATTCATCATCCATTTTATTATTTGTGAAAGGTTAAATGTACGACATGTAAGGCCAGGGAAAATATAGTCTTGACAGAGATATACAGAAAAACTTGATATTACTTAATGAAAACAAGAAAAAAAAAGAGCAAAAAGATGATAGCCTTACATCTAAGTCTCACATGTCAATGATATGATTATGTAGGTACACACTGGGTTGATCCTAATACTGCCTCTTGTGTGCGAGTTACTGTACATCAAGTATCATTCGCGGCATGGAACTTTTGGGACCTGACACTGTCATTCAATGCATTGTGTAGACAAAATCTTTTGCTTGCATGTTACTTCTGCAAATTCTGGTTCCTTATGCAATTCATGCAAGCGAAAATTTCTGGTTTTATAATAGTGTTCTCGAGATTCTTTTTTGCTTATGTTGAGGTGAAGCAACAGTGGCAGTTCACTGCATAAAGCCAGAAATTCATGGGGACAGGTTACAGACTTCTATGTATCATACACTGAAGTCATGCGTAAGTCATAGCTCAAGCAAGAAGATATCCACTGCACTCGCTTACCCAAGAAGACGCTTTCTGCTGCACCCATGTCCTTGTCCTCGAACTCCGTCGCAAAAGCCGACGGTGACCAAGACGGATTCCACGACCACACAACCCGCAGGGCTTCCCTCGTCGCCTCCCTGCTCGCATCCTGCAGGATGGCGGAAGCCACGACGCGGCGGCGGTGGCGCCCTCCCTCGGTACCCAGGGAGAGGAGAAGCAGCGGCAAGGATTGGCTGTCGGTGGATGCAAAAGATATTCAACAATATGGCAACAACACAACAGAAATGCATGTATGCATTCATAAGGATACTGTGGTTCTAGTTGATTGTGCACTGACCTCTCGCCATGGAAGTCAAGGGTTCAAGCCCTGCCATGGCACTAGCAACCCTGAGCAAGCCACCATGCTCATTTCTGTCCAGATGAATGGATGTATACCAGGAAAGTTGAATAAAAGTTGAATATCACATTGCTAATGGGCATGGATTAGTATGTACTGAAGGAGCGAGTTTGAATCTGGCGACTCTGACAACGATATGCTGTAAAACACTTCAGCGAAACAGCGTGAGAGAAAAGGTGCCATGTATAAAAACTACAAAAATATTTCATGTCATTCAAAGTACAAAATGAAGCTTATCCCAACACCCATATTTCAGGCACAAACCTTGAACATGATTAATTTACTTAGTTTTAATTTTGTGTGCCAAACAACAGAAGAGTTGTGAGGTGATATCATCATCACCTTTTCTAATATGTGTGTGTGGCTGCAACAAATATAACTACTTGGTGGTGACAAAAGAGACAGGAATATTCATTCTATAAAGTTCTCATTTTGTATCCAATTTTGATGAAACTTCTACATTTTTGTTCATTTGATTTCGCACCACTCATCAATAGCAACTTGTAAATAGCGTAAAACTGTACTTCAACACTAGCCATGCCCTCTTAGGGTCCGGTCCCACTGGCATTTAGGAAGATTTGCGTATGAATTGCGCACAAAATTGGTTTATACTTGCTAAACATCCGCAGTATTCGTGAAACATGCTTGTATGAGCAGGCCATCATCCGCACACGTCCGTAATTATCCGCACAAAATTTTGGTTGTGGATGTTTAGCAAATAAACACCAATTTTGTGCACAATTCATACGTGAATCTTCCCAAACACCAGTGGGACTGGGACCGGGTCCTTAGAGGGTGATAGCCTTTATTAAGACTCACAGAGTTGTTGTGCACGTTGAATCAAGAAAGCATGTTGCACTGGAGGATTTCCTCAAAATTTGCTGCTGTTCCGCTGTCTGATGTACCAGTAGAAGTCTTTCCTGTGTGAATTTACATTGAAGCAACAAAACTTCAGTACCATGGTTCCTCCCAATGACCTGGATGCTGGTATCAATACATGGATATTGATAGAGAACTGTCATATCATTGCATAGACCGGTATGTTACTTGTTAAATCCTGCGCTTCTGTTACTATACCATGTATATACATTATAAAACCTTTTTCCTTGTTATATAGTTCTACTTCATATAGAGGCTGTAGTCATGACCTGTCAGAGTTAGTTAGCAAAGACTTGTACTCATTTATGACTACAATCTCTATACGACAATACAACAGTGCAATATAAGAAGAAAAAAGCTGATGATGTATATGAATGGTGAAGTAACATGAGCACAAGATTTAACATGGGACATATATACACATAGAATGATATGATAACTCTTTAATTGAGACCAATGACCCATTTTCTGCTGTGTACATATTTTACTGGAAATTCACATGTTATTTCATTATAGGAAACATAACACTTAAATCTGTCTCTAACTGATCCAAAAGAGCGTCCATCATTGCATCACCAACTGCTAGTGCTGTTTGTAATTGAGAGTATGGTTTATGAGGTTGGGACTTAGGATTTCATCACATAAAAAGAACCTCAAGGCTTTGTTTTTCTGCCATTAGTTTCACTATCTGTGCCATACCTGAATGGATTGTCTCCTGAAGTAGATCTGGTCTCCACTTTTCAACCTCTGCCTCGACACAAGCTCAGGAAGCTCCTCAGGACTGAGTTTGGAATATGTGTGAATGACAGCTGCTGCTTCCATATGGTAGCTTTAACGAAACCCAAGATAAAAGAAACATGAGAAGGGGAGGAACACTGTCTTTTCCATCACATCAAACATTCCTTTCATCTATGCAGGTAACTACATTCAACAGTTTGGTATCTTAAAAATATGTTCACCCAAAAACAATAATATAGAATATTTGAGTGTTTTGAATATTACAAGAAAAGAGCTTACGAAAGGTTTACTGATTAACCTGTTGCGGATGGACTGATTTTGCTGCAACACGCATATCCCATAGACACCTGCCCGAGAAAACTCGGAACTCGTCCTAACAGGTTGAAGATATCCTCTTAAATTCCATTCATCCATCCTCACAAAACACATAAGTTATACTGCCTGTATGAAACCAGCAGAAGTTTTGTCCAAGAATTAGGGCAATTATGATTTAAGTAGTGGAATTTATCATTTAAATTTACCAAATACAGATTCTTTGAAAAGGCATGTAAATTTAAACCGGAGCAGGCCCATACCTTATATCACCATCACTTGGGGAAAGTCTGGACAGCGAGTCTGATGCTAGGCTGTCCTTAGACAGAAAGTCCTCCACAAAAGAGCTGACCTCCTGACTGACCCCCTCCACAGTCCTCTCGGCTCTCTCAGCTATCAGCTGGTCAATAAAGTTGATGATTCTTTCATCTACGTGCTGTCCTGTTACACAGACCTGAAAACAAGAAGAAAAAAAAAGAACACAAAATGAAAAACAACAAAAGGAGAAACAAAAATTGTGCAGTATGTTAACTTGTATGTTGATAAAGTGAAATCATAATCTTACAGCATTTATATTATATTGGATGGCTATGAATGGGATACTATACAAATGATGCACAGGATAGAGTGCGTTAGTGTAGGCGTATAGTGCACTCGAGGGTATTTACAATTGTGAAACATGCACGAGGCGAAGCCGAGTGCATGTTGCACTACATTGTAAATACCCGAGAGTGAGCTACGCCTCCACTAGCGCCACGAAATAATCCTGTGCATCATTTGTTTTATAAAATGGGTCGAAAATTCAAAAACCAACAGCATTTTTCAGCGTTTTTCACGTACTGTACCTTTGTGGGTCAAGACGTCCTAAGATTTTCGTCCCAAACATTTACGCACGTCGCACTCGGAAATCCCGCACATACAGTGTAAGTATGATGGTGGGTTGGGTTTCCGGACACTTAAGTTCCCGCATGAAAACTTACTTATTTTACATAGAATATGCACCCTTTACCTTAAAGACTTGATATAGACTCCTCATATAGGCCTACTAGACAACATACTCTGAAAACAGCGTGAGAATTAACCTGCTAAATCGTTGGATTTGCCCTTCAAAGTGACTCCGTATGTACGCGTCCAGTCCCACAACGCTTGGTCTACTGTACTGTACAAAGTGTACGTAAGTATAGTAGAGCATACGTACGCCACGCATGTTATGCACAAGGGAAGAAAGGCCGGCCGGCCGGCAGCCCGAACTAGAAGTTGTTTACAGGATTGACAGCGCGTATGCATCCGCATACAATTCAAAGGAGCCGCCGCGCGCACAGACGATCGGCAGTAGGATTTAACACGCAGTGCAATGGGACTAGAATAAAGGAAGCACATGTGACTCATTTTAGCGCTTCCTATTGGCTCCATTCTCGAACCCATTTTATAACAGGGAATATTGCACGAGTTAGGGCCAATACTGCACGAATCGAAGAAGAGTGCAATATTGGCCCTAACGAGTGCAATATTCCCTGGTATTCCATGAATCAAGGCCATCCAATATAATTATTATCATCTATACAATCAAGTAGAGCAATCATAAATTGCACAAAGTTACCCGGCTTCTACTCGTCTTTGAAGTTGACTCAGCAGTCACATCCCAGCGCTGAAAAGGGGAAGCCCCTAAAACTGTGTATCAAACAAACAACTGGCAAGATGTTTGCGCACTTGTGAATTGTAACAAAATGACGCGCACTAGTAGCAAGCGTTTGCGCATTCAGCAAGCGCTCGTGCAATAAACGAGACAGAAATGAATATGGTGTGATCTTGAACGGCAAGTAACAACAGTAGCCTATGGGGAATTAATACGTTGGCCTATGTGTTTCGCTCAATATGCTCTGATATTGAACGGTAAAAATTGAGCAGACTACAATACGCGTTTTTAATGCGCCGCTAAAATGTTCTATATAGATGATAATTGTTTATATTCCATACCAACTCATGCTAATATTCTATAACACAAGCCTGGAAGTATATTGGTACATCACGTTAGATTGTGCATGGATGAAATAAGCTTAAACATTTCACAGGACTTTGTGGCAAAATGTTCACACTGAATAGAAATGATACAAATTCATGCAGTTACAATAGTCACAGAAATTCTGATGAGGGTTAATCAAATGGATTGGCACCAGAACCACAGTCCAGGATGTAACTTGTGGAAGATATCACATCATTCTTAGGATATCGATTATGCTTTTCTTATTTCTTTTCAATCCAAAGGTGTTTGTGTAATAATAAATCTGGACTGTGTGTTTGGGTTTGAAAATATTCTCTGGAGTTGCTGTTAGACACTGACCTGGCTCCTGAGGTCGTGACCCTTGTGCTCATCGTCAGTCGGGAAGGAGATGTAAATCCGCCTCTCGCCCATCACCTGACCTTTCTCCATGGCGATGTTGAGGTTCTCCGTCACTTTGTTCCTCTGATACCGGCTGTCAAAGTCCAGCTAGAATGGGAGATATGATAAATACGCTTCATAGGAATATATCCTTCAAAATCACCCAAATTAACCCATTCCTTATGGGAACCTAGTATACCAGGCTCCAAAAATGTAGATAAGAGTCTCTGCATTCGTGGCCTGAATTTATGTTTATTTATGTTGTGCTGACCTGAAAAATTACTTTGATCACTAGATTTGAGCATCGTTTTTTTTTTTCCTGTATCAATACTGTGTGTATGACCTTTTTCCAATGTAGTAGTGTGCTTGTTTTGCTATAAAACTCGTATGAAGACGTATGTAGCCATCAAGGCTGAGCTCACTAGATTTTGACTCTTTGCTGACCCCACTCAAGTTCTCCTTAAGTGAATAACAAATGAATTTTTGAGCCCATCAGTGCACACTCTATACATACCACATGATGGTGTTGTTGTAAACAGAAAAGTTGACCCATTTCTGTGTGATCAACAGCATTGCCTACCTTGAAATCTGGAAACTTCATGACTTCCTTCATACGGATTTTGGCGGGACAATTTCTCTTCTTGTGCTTCTCTGCTTCACTGGTTTTCCGTCTGGAGCTGTTGATTGCATCATCCTGGCAGAATAACAAACTAGCAGTGATGCAATATTGACATGGCATACAGTAATTCACACACTTCAGAAACATATTCATCACTCTGAAGAATTTACATGTTTGGGCCCCTGGGGGGCCCGTTGGGCTTCCACACCATTTGGGCATCCAGGTCGAGATGGGAGAATTTTGAGATTGCACATTGTCATGAAAGGCATTTTCACATTGCAGTCACGTACAGTGGACTCCCGCAATGATGAAGTCACCAATGATGAAGTCCTTGGGACCGGCAATTTTCTTTCTTTATATCAAAATGTCCTTATTACCGAACAAACAAACAATAAAGAACAAAGAGCGCATCATTTTGCAGCCTGAATTTTTTCTTCGTTGTAGCCGGAATTTTGTTCTGTGTTTGTTAAAACGGGAGTGCACTGTACTACTTTGAAAAGATGTTGCTGCATGATTAATGAATGGATTTCATCAATTTGGATTGGTCAGATTTCAGAGAAAAAAAAATATTACAAAGAGGTGTCAACTGTTGCCAAATCTCAGGTGATGAACCATTACTGTGAATGTGATGTTACAAGAGAAAGCTTTAGATAATGACAAATTGTCTGGAAAGCCTTTATTTTGATTGATGTTCAGAAGATCCAACCATATTCCAAAATGAATTCCCCCTTCACTTTTAAGTGAGATAGATAATAGCAGGTCTCATATGAAATGCAAGAGAAATGGTATCTTGGCCAGGCGCACCTAGCCATATATTGCAGGGCATTTCATCTTGTAATCACTGCGCATGGCTACATTTATTGTCAAGATAACAGGAAAGAAAAGGTTTTGGCAATAGAAGACACTTTCCTCAGTTACAGAGTCTGTTCACATCAAAGAAATTCAGACAGACCTTCTTTTTTACATTGGACTGGTTATAAAGTCATATTTGACACTTTGCTCATTTGACACCTATCGCAATCACTTAATCATATCATATTCTGGATGACACAGTTCATGAAAAAAACAAAACAAAACGAACACTATACAACTTTAAATACAAAACAATGTACCTTATCATTATTATGTGAGGACTTTCGCTGGGCTCTCTGTTTGAGCTTGTGGTCCTTGCCGTACTCACACTCGTATGTATTTTTGTCAAGGATGAGAAACGGGATGCCATCAAATGGTATGGCCGCCCCAACAACGGAGTCAATGTCAGCCCACTTCAATTTTTTCTTCTGCTTCAGTGTATCTAAACAAAAAAGAAAAAAGAAAAAGAAAAGGAAAGAAGACCAAAGATATAGAACGAATGCCAGATGAATACATCAATTCAAAATATCAATTTATTACAAAATGCATTGAGAATCAGTACAAACATGTATGTCAATTCATAATGGATGAAACAATAAACAAAACATAGATTACAAGTAACCTGATGCTAGCAGCAGTAAGTCCATCAGTTGATGCAACTTGGAATTAGATTGTTCATGCAGAGAATGAAAACATTACAGGCCTATCTGACTCTGTTAATCTGCTGCCATAGATTCACTATAATTGAAGAGATCCTGATTATACAAATCATAGACCAGTATAGGTACATTTTATATTTCTCTGTACTTTTTTTTTTTACATATGATAAGTATAAAAGGGACTGCTTATTAGTGGTTTTAATATCCATTATTTCACAAAAACTGAGTGATGACTTGCATCATATTTTATTAACTCCTGACAGTCAAGTAACTATTTCTGTTTCAAAATGATTTTGAAGCAAAGAGTTATTGTAGAACAATAATGATAAAAATGCTACAATTTAAATCTATGACGACATGGTGAACATAATAATGCAACCTGTAGGACAGTCCATCAACCCTTTGAGGACAGGCCAATTTTGCTACTACACTGTATATGCATTTCCCACTAACACTTGCCTTAATATATTGGGTATTTGTCTTCAAATGGTTCAACTTTTGTAAAACTTTTCCACAGTTTTCTGCTGATTATTGTTTTACTGCATTTGACATTCGCAGTCTGTTTCAGGCTCACTGACATATTTCACATTAGGCCTACTGCCTGAATGAAAAGTCCTCAAAAGCCCACATCTGCACTATCCAATTAATTCATAGAGAGATGTTTACTGACCAGTCTTTCCAAAGTTTGCAGACGTGCGGAGTGCAGTGAATCGCAAGGCTTTCTGCAGCTCAAAAAACTCCCGGAGAGCTTTGGCTGCCTCCTGTGTGCCAACGTAGCCGAAGTTGGGTGTGAGCTGGACATCAAACCAAGGTATTTGTTTTCCTTGCTTGGTATCCTCCATACCCAGAAAGGTTACTGTCATTTAGGTCTGTTTCAGAAAGAAATAAGAAGCACAAACACACACTTTATTCACTTCACAAAGTGACGAGTTCAATCAACGATTACTTAAGATATAGGTCTACATGATATACACAGTGGCAATTATTTGTATTAATATTTACTAAGATCTGGATCATATCAATTGGTTATTTTAGTCATTCCTTAAATTTGTTAATATGATTCATAAACAATTGTAGCACTCCCCTTCAAATGCATATCAATATGATTGTGAATAAAAATATCATCAAATATCTCTTGAGGTTCTTGAGAAAGTCTTGGGTTATAAAGAAAAACAAAACAAAACTAGCCAACAACCCCCCCCCCCCCACACACACACACACACACTACCACTACTAGTACCACCACCACCACCACAGCACAGGCAATGTGTGGTGAGGCACAGCAAACTTGGAAGGGGTTGGACCATTGTGAACCTCATTGAATAATTCCAGATGCGGCTCTAAATAGCAATACTGTCACTGCTAAAATCCTGAATATGGATTTTTACTATCAGACTATGTCATGTCATGGACTCTGGGCGGGGGGGGGGGGGGTATTACGTGTAAACACGGTTGATAACCAATTGGTCAACATCTCAATCTCTGAACAACACAAAACAAAACGCATGGGACTGAACTAAGACTGTGCCGTCAAATGATGTGACCTTTTACCATCACAATCGTGATAAAACTTTGCTGCCTCACAATTCCCAGCCTGACTACTAGTACTCCATCTTATATCTACGACACATACCGAAGGTGTTGATATGATGCTACAAGTCCAGGTTGCCAGCCAACTAGTGTAGTGAAATAACCATGACCAATTTTTGAAGACGACGCCACGAGATATTCTAAAGGCTGATTATGAAGTGAATGTGAAGTGTCGATCTCCGGTCCGGTCGTTTAGTAGTGTGCGGCGGCGGATTACTTGCAAAAGTTCATAAAGAGCAACATCACCGAGTTCAAACAGTACCCGGTAGCCGGTTTTCTAGGGAGGCAAAAAACACACACGCACACACACGCACACACACACACACACACACACACACACACACACACACACACACACACACACACACACACAAAACACACACACAAACAAACAAAGAAATAAACAGAAAGCAAAACAAACAGCAAACAAACAACAAAAAACAACAAAAAACAAACAAACAAAGATTCTGCAGATGTGTTGTGCCTTTGATGTTGATCTGGGGCCCGTGCATAACAGTTACAATTATCGTAGTTTTACCATCCAATGGTAACTTCCATGGAATTCTTGATATTGATTGTCTGTTGAGTATTGTTACCATGGTCATAGGCGCCCGAAGTGTGTGTGTGTGTGTGTGGGGGGGGGGGGGGGGCGGCCCCCCCCCAATCCAAAAAGTGTGGGGGGGGGGGGGGGCAAAGCGCATTTTTGCCCCCCCCCCCCAAAAAAAAAAGCCCCCTCCCCCCAAAAAAATAATAATAATGATAATAAAAATAAATGAATAAACAAAGAAAATAAAATAAATATGTATATATATGAATAAAAGGGAAAAAATATGGCTACAAACGGCAGCTTTTGGACTGTAAAATGTCAAAATTTTCAAGCTCGCTCGCATTCAGCAGTTGAGCCCGGTGCGCCTCCCCCTTAATTTCTAAAGCGAAAAACATAGCTACGACGGCAGTTGTTGGACTCTAGAATGTCAACATTTTCAAGCTCGCTCGCTTCGCTCGCTCGCATTGAATCGTTATGCCATTCTCTTAATGTTGCTGACAGTAATTGCCAGTAGTTGCGCCCGATGCCCCCATCCCTTAATTTCCAAAGCGAAAGATGAATATAGCTACAAACGGGAGTTTTGGGACTGTAAAATGTCAAAATTCTCAAGCTCGCTCGCTTTGCTTGCTCGCATTGAATCGTTATGCCATTCTCCTGATGTTGCTGCTAGTAATTGCCAGCAGTTGCGCCCGATGCGCCGCCCCATTAATTTCTAAAGTGAAAGATAAAGCTACAAACCCCAGTTTGGGGACTGTAGAATGTCAAATTTTTCAAGCTTGCTCGCTTCGCTCGCTCGCATTGAATCGTTATGCCATTCTCTTAATGTTGCTGACAGTAATTGCCAGTAGTTGCGCCCGATGCCCCCATCCCTTAATTTCCAAAGCGAAAGATGAATATAGCTACAAACGGGAGTTTGGGACTGTAAAATGTCAAAATTCTCAAGCTCGCTCGCTTTGCTTGCTCGCATTGAATCGTTATGCCATTCTCCTAATGTTGCTGCTAGTAATTGCCAGCAGTTGCGCCCGATGCGCCGCCCCATTAATTTCTAAAGTGAAAGATAAAGCTACAAACCCCAGTTTGGGGACTGTAGAATGTCAAATTTTTCAAGCTTGCTCGCTTCGCTCGCTCGCATTGAATCGTTATGCCATTCTCTTAATGTTGCTGACAGTAATTGCCAGTAGTTGCGCCCGATGCCCCCATCCCTTAATTTCCAAAGCGAAAGATGAATATAGCTACAAACGGGAGTTTTGGGACTGTAAAATGTCAAAATTCTCAAGCTCGCTCGCTTTGCTTGCTCGCATTGAATCGTTATGCCATTCTCCTAATGTTGCTGCTAGTAATTGCCAGCAGTTGCGCCCGATGCGCCGCCCCATTAATTTCTAAAGTGAAAGATAAAGCTACAAACCCCAGTTTGGGGACTGTAGAATGTCAAATTTTTCAAGCTTGCTCGCTTCGCTCGCTCGCATTGAATCGTTATGCCATTCTCTTAATGTTGCTGACAGTAATTGCCAGTAGTTGCGCCCGATGCCCCCATCCCTTAATTTCCAAAGCGAAAGATGAATATAGCTACAAACGGGAGTTTTGGGACTGTAAAATGTCAAAATTCTCAAGCTCGCTCGCTTTGCTTGCTCGCATTGAATTGTTATGCCATTCTCCTAATGTTGCTGCTAGTAATTGCCAGCAGTTGCGCCCGATGCGCCGCCCCATTAATTTCTAAAGTGAAAGATAAAGCTACAAACCCCAGTTTGGGGACTGTAGAATGTCAAATTTTTCAAGCTTGCTCGCTTCGCTCGCTCGCATTGAATCGTTATGCCATTCTCCTAATGTTGTTGCCAATAATCATTGCCAGCAGTTGCGCCCGATGCGCCCCATTTATTTCAAAGCGAAATATGTAGCTATAATTAAAACTCCAGTTTTGGAACTGTAGAATATCAAAATTTTCAAGCTCGCTCGCTTCGCTCGCTCGCATTTTATTGTTATGCCATTCACCTTATGTTGCTGACAGTATATAATTTGTCGATCGTTTCACACCGTCATTCCATAATCCATACTTTTAAGGAAAACTTACAATGTTCCTCAATGACTGCGTTGTTGAATGTATCACATTCCGCAATGTATTGTAGTCCTATTATTGCTCACGCACACACGCACGAGCACACAGACCGTCAAAATTACTTTATGGTTCCCCCCCATGTTTCGACCCACCGTACGCCACTTTACATTATATATATATATATATATATATATATATATATATATATATATATATAATAGATGTGTGTGCGTGTGTGTGTGTGTGTATGTGTATATTGTGTAACATATGCATGGTCTAATCTTGAGCCCCCTCCAATGTTTGCCCCCCCCCCCCCCAATCCAAAACTGCTTCCGGCGCGCCTGACCATGGTAGTTACCATTGGAATGGCAAAGTTACTATAATTGTAACTTTTATGCAACGGGCCCCTGGGCTTTTATGCTGAGGCCGATACCTTTAGAAATGGGCAATCTAAAGATTCTAAACTAATGCATGGTAGGGCTATAATGTTTCATGTAGAAGTCAGATCCAATTGAATAATTTGGATTTTCATAAATAATTTCTTCAATCTTTGTGCAATTTCTATTCGGAAACCCCTTGTCTATTGCGATTATTTATATAGGGCCTCTATACAACTGGATCTCTGAAACGTAGGCCCGATTATAGACCTATGTTTTCAGACACTGTGTATAACTTCTGCTGATCGGTATATACTGTGATCCATAACTGGGGGGCTTCCAAAATTAAAAGATAGGATGAATCAATGGGTAATGTAATGAGTCAGGTTCTATTGCTATGTCTGTGCATGAATCAACTATCATTTTGGTTAAGCATACTGGCTGAACCACCCCTCGATCACCCCGTTATGATGGCTTAAATATGGACATTGGGATTTATAACCTACTTGTCCTTTTAGCTATAGTGCTATTCATGTAAATATTGTAAGGGACGAAATTGATAGAATTAAAATGGATATCATTATTTTCACATATTCTCCTACTCAGTGTGTGAGGGAAAATGGGTCCAATTATTCAATTATATTGTGATTTGAAAGTGATGGTACAATGCATCCCATGCACGATGTAATTATATACAAAGGAATGAATTTTCATTTTTACGTGTATAAACTGGATGGAGAGAGTTTTTCCGACTATAAGCGCTCCTGTCATATGAAAAGTAGGCCTCATTCCTGATGATTCATGAAGGCTGGATTACTTTAGACACCAATTCACATTTTCTGACTGCAAATATATGCTATAATATCCTATATGATACACCATGCATTTCTGTACGAGGAAACTTTATTCAGGTGCAACATATTGAAGTGGGTATAAACATAATAAACAGTAACCATCTCACGTTGTTCGATATTGCCAACGCACGGCATCTGTTTCATAATTTTGTTGTCCATCCTGGCAACTTACTCCATAACACATTCACATTATACTCGTAATACAGTTTTCTGTTCGTTTGATTGTTTGTTGGTATGTTTGCGGATATTTTTTTTTTTTTTTTTTTGCCCAGGGCGATCAAATTCTAGGGGAAAAGGCTCTCCACAGGACATCGGAGAAAGACATGTTGCTTGATATACGTAAATATTCCCTCCATGTTTTAAACTCGTGTGACATGCACAAGGTATAATGTATTCACATGAGTCCCTCTTTTGGAGGGGGTTGTGATATTTCTTTTGATACCGCTATGTACTACATAATGAATCTTACCATAAACCTGGATAATTAGATTTTAAAAATTTATTTTATATAATGGATTAAGAGAGGAGGGTGGGTTGGCTGTCGATATCTTCGAAAGAAATGTGTAGTTTGATATTTTTTGTCACTCTACTATCATTAGTGAAGTGCTCTAAGGTAGAGCTAGTGATGTACATGCTTATTTTTTCGTTTGTCTCTGCATTGATGTTTAAATGTTTCATCCTTGTATTCATTGGCAACGCCAAATGTGCACATTTGCCCTTAAGGAAGGTCACATGTTTACAATTTTTAATTGAACGTACCGAAGTGTCACCCGCACAGGTTGAGCCTATGCATCCCTATGTTCTCATATTTACCTGTGGAAAATTGTTTCATACATTATCCCACCTAGTGTCACATTCCATTCGCATTTGCAGTGCCCCAGTACTTCTTAATTGTTCACTTGTTATTCGCATTTCCGAATTCCATGCATTCACGCTGGTGTATTTTTCCTCCTTCTTGCATAAACATGTTTTTCCAATGTCGGCATCAACTGTCCAGGTGCATGTATGTCTCAAAGACAAACATGTTTACGTGTCTTCTACCATTTTGTGTCCAGGTCAACGGCAATATGGCTTGCCCAACATTGCTGTACATTCTGTTACATTTCCCAACGAAAATAGGATGAATTGCTTTGAGTTTTATCACAATGAATATGAGTAATGCTTTTGTAGATGTTCGGTCATTGGAAGGTGAAAGTTCTGTAACCATTACAAATAATGAGAACGGTGATAATTCTGACTTAAAATTTTTTTCAACCACAGAAACCGATGAATTAAAACTTGATTTTGATCCTAATGATATTCCACCTCACATGTTTTCTACAAGTTACTGCTTAGAAAAAGATGTCATTACATTATCCAATTCGGACCCAAATCAAATCTTTTTTTCTCATTTTAATATTAGGAGTTTAAACCAACATTTTGATCAACTTCGCTTATTCATTGATGAATTACGATTCACATTTGGTGTCATCGGCCTCAGTGAAACATGGTTACAGGAGGTGTCTCCTTCTTCATTGTTTCATATTGATAGATTCAAACTGATTACAAATAATAGACCGTGCAAGAAAGGAGGTGGAGTTGGTTTTTATGTAACAGAAAATTTAAACCATCGGTTATTAGAAGAGTTCAGTTTTATGACAGAATTTTTTGAAAGTATTTTCATTGAGATAAAAGTACCAAATAAAGGAAATGTAATTGTTGGAGAAATTTATAGGCCACCAAACTCTAATTTTACTGAATTCGGTGAATTAATCCACGGTATTTTGTCGAATAACTATTTCAAGAATAAATTATGTTTTCTTATGGGTGATTTTAATTTAAATCTTTTACATTATGATAATCATAATTGCCAAGAGTTTCTTAATCAACTGTTGTCTAAGTCTTTTATTCCTCTCATAAGAAGACCTACAAGAATCACCGACCTCTCTTCTACTTTAATAGATAATATATTTGTTAACAAGTCATTTTCTGATATTTCATCTGGTATTGTTGTTACGGATATCTCTGATCATTTTCCTGTGTATGCACTTATTGGTAGTATCCACCCTCTTGCTGACAGTGTGCAAAAAAAAATCCGGTTTTCGTGTTATGTCAGACTCGAACCTGAATAGTTTTAGAGAAAGGTTGAAACTCGTTGATTGGTCGATTGTATATAATCAAAATGACGTAAATCTATCTTTTGATATTTTTATAGATATTTTGATAACTCAGCTTAATATTGCTATCCCTTGTCGTAAATTCTCTAACTCAAATCATAAAAAAGTACCCCGGCAGCCATGGGTTACAAAATCACTTTTAAAATCAATCAATAAGAAAAATAAACTTTATCATAAATATCGCAAAGTACCCACAGTTACAAACAAGTCCAGATATACTCAGTATCGTAATATCCTCACTTCTGCATTACGGTCAGCCAAACGGATGTATTTTATGAATCAATTCGACAAATGTAAATTTGATGTGAAGGGTACGTGGAGGGTGATAAACCGAGCGTTGAAACGTAATACTGATAATAACGTGCCTAGTTATATTCAAGAGGATGATGTTCGTATTGATGACCCCATAGATATAGCTGAAGTTTTTAATGATTTTTTTGTAAACATTGGGCCAAATCTGGCTGATAGAATTCCTGAAGCACACCGAGAATTTCACTCTTTCCTGGGTAGTAGGAATATGGAATCTTTATTTTTTGTCCCAATTGTCGAAGATGAAATAATAAAGATTGTAGATAAGTTAAATAATAAAAAAAGTTCGGGATATGATGGAATCACAAACTTCTTGGTAAAAAATGTGATTCATGAAATAATCTCGCCTCTTACTTATATTTTCAATCAATCTTTGTCTACTGGTAAAGTTCCTCAAAAAATGAAAGTAGCCAGAGTTGTTCCCATTTTTAAAAAAGGGCGAAAAGACCGTGTCAATAATTATCGCCCCATTTCTCTTTTAACTTCTTTTTCAAAGATACTCGAAAGACTTGTGTATAAACGCACCCTTAATTTTTTTCTTCAGGCAAAAATATTTACTGAATCTCAATTTGGATTTCGGAAAAAACATAGTACAACTCACGCATTACTCAAGTTTATTGATAAGATAGCTCATGCTATAGATGATGTTTCTCACACTGTCGGTGTTTTCCTTGACTTCTCCAAGGCATTTGATACAATAGACCATGACATTTTACTTTATAAGTTAAATCATTACGGAATTCGGGGAAGGGCGCTAGAATGGTTCACTGATTATTTAACGAATAGAAAACAATTTGTAAGTATTCACGGTCACGATTCCCAACCAAAACTGATTTCTTGTGGTGTTCCACAGGGTTCCTTGTTAGGCCCACTTCTTTTTATTTTATATATTAATGATATCCAGAACTCCTCTAAGATTCTCTCCTTCGTTTGCTTTGCAGATGATACAAATTTGTTCTTCTCTCATCAAAATCCTGATGCGCTTATAAACATAATAAATAAAGAACTTGTTTCTGTCCAATCTTGGATTTTTGCGAACAAATTATCCTTAAACATTGATAAAACTCAGTATATGTTATTCAGTAATTCGCTACCTGTGTTACCTCTCTCTGTCAAGATAAACAACATTGATCTGTCACAGGTCAACAATACAAAATTTTTGGGTCTTCATATCGATAGTGATTTATCTTGGAGAACCCATGTTAATTATGTAAGCAGAATTATTGCTAGAAATACCGGGGTTCTTAACAAACTTAGCTATTATTTTCCAAGTAATATTCTACAGAGCATATATTCAACTTTGATATCTCCCTATCTCAACTATGGGATTCTGGCGTGGGGAAATGCTTCTAAAAACCTTATCGATTCGTTATTTCTTGTACAAAAACGAGCTGTTAGAATTGTTAACCACACTGGATATTTATCTCACACGAACGAACTTTTTGTAAGTAATAAAATTTTGAAAATTCCCGAGTTATTTTATTACAACGTCGGCCTGTTTATGTTTCAATTTTCAACTGGCCAATTACCAGACGTATTTTCCCAAATGTTTACAAGAAATTATACAGTTCATGATTATCCAACTCGTCAACGTTACGCATATCACCTTCCACGTACCCGAACAATTTTCGCGAAAAAAACCATTATGTTCGCTGGGCCCAAATATTGGAACGAACTCCCTATGGAACTTGTAAGTTGTACCACTGTAACCTCATTCAAACGAAAACTGAAGCAATATCTTCTTAGCAGCTACATTGTACGGCATGCATAGTGTATAGTTCTTGTTACTCTTTACATGTTACCCCTTGTCTATCCCACCTTAGTCCGGCGGGATCCTAACCATGAACACTATTTTTGAACAGTCTGCCTATTGCGCAGTTCATGCACCTATTGTTCCACTCGGTTATCGAAACTCTCGCGCGTGACAGCTGTCGGTTACTATGGTCACACGGAATGCTTGGTTTTAGGACCCATGCTGGAATGTTACTCCTGAGCTTTCGGTATTGTTTACATTCACGACAAATCTCATTATCCCACCTTCTACTTATGTATTTATGACGTACAGTTACGCCATTTTCTATACTCTGCAACACACCCCTTGAATCTCTGCAGTTGTTGCTCACTGCTGCAACATGTGACCTTTCAGCTTTCTGTTTTTCTGTATTTTTATTTAGTGATATATATTTAATTGGATTTTTTGTTTTGTTTGTTTTAATCGGTTTCCCCAGATATAGTTGGTCTTAAAAAACATCCGTACTTTAAACTTCCCCTAATCTGATTACTCACGGGACCTGCGGCTGTACAAGCTAATGCTTTTACGCAGGCCCCATCATATTTCTTTTCGCATTATGACCACAGTGTAATTCGCATGCATACAGACCTCATGTTTATACCAAATCAAACTTCTGTACATTCTGATGAAGTCTCATCTGAATTATGTTTTGTATAATTTTCTTATTTATATACTTTATTGTGATATATGTGAGAAATATGAAAATAAATTGAAATGAAATGAAATGAAAATATGTGCAGAGGGTTTTTATGTTAATGTGCAATAGTTGTTGATTGTACGCATCAGGGCACCAGTGAAAGAAAGCAGACTTTAGTTGTGATTGGGGGGGGGGGGGGGGGGGGTGCGAGCAATCACGTGCAATATGTATTATAATTTACTGATTACAGTATGATGTTGGTGTAGTTAATTTGAATAAGTATCTTTTAATGAAATGTGTTTTAGAATTTGTGGTTATATACATTTTTTGAAGTAGTTGATTCTAGCTTTCTGTATATATATATATATATATATATATACATATACATATATATATATATATGAAAATATACATATAATATATATATATATACATATACATATATATATATATATATGAAAATATACATATAATATATATATATATATATACATATACATATATATATGAAAAAATGTATATATATATACATATACATATATATATATATGAAAAAAATATATATATACATATATATATGAAAATATACATATATATATATATATATATATATATAATTATATATATATAATTACACAGGTGGGAGTGTATATGCATCAATCTTGCATAATAATAACTTGCAGATATTATTCCCTGTCTGCCTCTTTCACTGTAGTTATCAGTTCCGCTATTGTTTTGATCATCATTATTATTTTCTATTTGTATATATGATATCCATGTTTTGTATCTTGTCCCCAGTCTCGACAAAGGGCAGGAAGCCCGAAAGCTTGAGTAAAATCACTTGTGAGGATTAAGCAACGTCTACCGCCTCATTACTCTCGTTTACATACACACTCCAAAAAGATGCGACGACCCAGGGGTTCATCATTAGCTGAAGACACTCGACTCACACTTATATTATATATATATATATATATATATATATATATATATATATATATATATGTATATATATATATATGTATATATACATATATATATATATATATATATATATATATATATATATATATTGCACGTTCACCATTATACGATGATAGTTTGTTTTGATGGAATGTTTAGTTCCATTTGTTTGAGTGTTCATTCGATGTCATAATGTAATGTGATTTGTTGTTTATCTGTTGTCAGTATGTGTTTATGATGAAAGTGTGACAAAACCAATTTTCCATGCCACATTTTTATACATAATTTGGACAAATAAAGAAATGAAATGAAATGAAATGAAAGGAAATTTAGAGCGTGTTGTTTATTCCACATGTATCCAAACTTGGGCGTGTCCTGATGTCAAGCTTAATACAGCGTGCACTCAGATAAGAATTGGTTAATATCTGGACTATTTTCGACATTGTTGGATAGAAAGTATAGATTTATTTCCAAATCACAGCCATATAAAAGTTTACCACAAAACAAAAGTCCTGCACAAAAAGGTTACCACAAAACAAAAGTCTACCACAAAAAGGCTATCACAAGAAAAATTTAAAATTTCACCATGAGAACAACCATACGTTATACAAGAACCGATTAACCTTTGCAGGAATAAAAGAGAATAACAACACTTGGACGTGTACATATTATACACATCACCAAACTAGATCCAAAGTCATATCGTATGTGTGCTGATGTGAATCTTTTTAGAGAATACAATCCTATAAAAATCGGTCAGAATCCGAACTACCTTCGACATTGTTTGATATAAAATACATTTGTGTCCCATTATATAGTACAGGTATATAGATAACAGAGCAAAACGATTCAAAATTTTACCATGATACCAACGCTATCCAGAATCGGTCAATCAACCTATGAATACAATATAAAGAAAACAGTGCTTTAACGTGTTATATACGCATCACCTAAATTATGAAACTGAAGTATCACCGAGTTAATAGACGTTGATTTATAGGGCTTTGGAAAGTATACACATCGCTATAACCGTCCCTCAAAGCACACACATAGGGTTAAGCCGACTTAGTTATTGATAGGTCCTATCACACTCAAATTCTAAAATCAAGTCCATTCAAAACTGGTTGTTATAAGTTCAGAGTTTATAATTTTACAGCCACATCCACATACAGAAGATAAATATACTTTGAGCTCAGAAATATTGATAATTAACATTAGCTGACAACATAATCATAATCTTACGGGGGTGTATGTGCGTTTGTGTGTGAATGTGTGTGGATGCTATTATTACGCTTTGCTAGGTGTTTATTTCATCAATAGTGTTTCCACTGTCTGTGAAAAAAAAAAGTTGTACACAGCAAGGATATAACCACTTTCATCCAGGTATATTAGTTCAATTCTATAATCAATGCATTGTAGATAATTATTTGCATGGAAAATGACTAAATACCAATGGGAAAAAAGAAGAAATTTGTGTGTGTTTCTCTCTCTCTCTCTCTCTCTCTATGTGTGTGTGTGTGCTTATGTAGATGTCTGCTTTGATCTTAATTGTCGTAGTTTATATCCATGTCCATGCGCGTCAATCAGTGTCAAAATAGGGAACTTTAGATCTGCGACGGAGACGTTAAGACGACGCAGCCTCCCGAGTTGAAAAATAAAGAAACAGCTGTCTCGCGCACGAGCAGAACACCATTTTTTGGTCTTATAAGCGTTGTATCGGCGTTCGCGTTGTAGATCTAAAGCTCGCTAATATCAGGTTTGTTTGTGTTTCCAGACAACCTTGGTTAAAGGGATGGCACAGTTTTGGTTGAGATGGGGTTATGGTTTCAAACTTTTTTTATTTTTTTTTTTGATGATTTTTTTAAAGATAATGAGAAACCTCTTATGAAATATGAAAGAGCATATAATTCTGAAATGAATTCAAAGTCAATTTGATGAATATTGATTTTGACATGGCTGAATAATATTCAACACAAAGCAATCCTGCTAAAAGGTGAGACCCATCTTTTATTAGAATCGCTTTGTTTTACTTTGATTTTGGATATCACAGCCATTTTCAAAGCCGATTTTCATCAAATAATACTTTGAAATCCTCTTGGATTATTGTAATCTTCTTAACAAAGTGGTTTCTAAATATCTCCCATAAAGATAAAAGCTGAATTCTCCCCTCAACCAATACTTTACCATCCATTTAATAACCCAGCGCCATTTTTACATTCCAAGCGCCTCCAGAAGGCGCAAGGCAGCCAAGTCTCGCCCGTCGTACCTCATGTCACCGATGTACCTGAGTTCAGTCTCTACTTGCTTGGCTTCGACACGCGGGGCGGGTTCGTAGTAGCAGTACGTGATGTTGATGTTGTACTCGCCAATGGAAACTATACCTGGGTACGGATGAAGGCCAGATACACTGTCCCAGTTGTCGTAGTTCTCTGTGTTCACGGCGATGAATTCTGCTGTGGCATTCATACCGAGCACCTAGATGAAACATAAAAAAATTATAATTAGACCAAATATGAGTAACAGGTGGATTCCCATGCATCATAGAGTAAAGGTAGAATGAGAAAAAAAAATAATCTATTTAGATTTGAATTTAGAGAAATTAAAAAAATAGTCTTTAGAGAAATTAAAAAATAGTCTTGAGAGAAATTAAAAAATAGTCTTGAGAGAGATTAAGAATTAAACCTGAAATAGACAAAGAAATGAAGAATATTGTTGTCATAATCAATACTACAACATGTAATAGATATGACTTATTTTATTTCTATCTATGACGATCAATCATTGCTGTCTTTTCATATACCGCTGGTTGCTTTGTTTAGAAACTGACACCTTTTATTTTCCATATGAAACGCTATCATAAGGTGCTTCAATGATGTTTGTGTGTGTGTGTGTGTGTGTGTGTGTGTGTGTGTGTGTGTGTGCGGGGTTGGATGGGTAAATTTGTGGGACTATAACCTCTTGGTGTGAAGCTAGCTGAATCGAATATATGCAGCCTTCTCGCAAAAATTCCAAAACAGACCCAAACAATACTAAAATAATAATAATGGTGTAAACCCCCCAAACATGCGCGTACATGGTTACAGCCATGATGACGTAACCATGACGTACCTTCTGACAATTTGCGGTATTAGCCAACAGGTAGAAAGGTTTGTCGACAGGCAGAACGATGGGCTGCTTGACATCTCCATCTTTTCGGCAGCAGTAATAAAACGAAGAGTTATGGTCGAAGTCTCCATCGGGGAGAGTCCCCGTTCGAGTGTTGCCATTATTCGTATCGTCGTCATCAAACTTGATGTAGGAGAAACTAAAACCTGCAAATTAAAGGAATTTTTGGCACAGTAGGCTAAAAATGGCTTAGAACTCTCGTCAGAAGTGGGCGGGGATGACCAAATGCTATA
Organism: Diadema antillarum; assembly: GCF_040938485.1. Lineage (NCBI taxonomy): Eukaryota > Metazoa > Echinodermata > Echinoidea > Diadematoida > Diadematidae > Diadema > Diadema antillarum. Next base: position 880,568 of record NW_027271331.1, read on the forward strand.
GAGGCTGCATTAGTGTCGTTATGACATACATGAATATGTGTGCATATACCTATATATATTTATATATGTGTATATATATATATATATATGTACGTAAACACAAACACAAGAACGACAAAATTGAGTTAAAAAAACAATGTGCGGCTGCTTAGACAATGAATACAAGTGATTGTAATGTTTTTTATGAATGTCTAACTCAACAAACCATAATGTCGACGGTTTATTCTAGAAATGATTTTAACAAGACTTTTGTTCATATTTTAGATATTCAACAATGCTTAACATAAATAATGTACTGAATTGAATTTTACATTAGTTATTTCTATCCCCAACTCACATTTAAGAAGTGCTTTGAAGCATTAAAGAGGGGGGGGGGGGTTATCTGCAAATGGTAAATTTAGTGGCTTTAACAACGTGATTAAAAAGCAAAAGGCCCAACGTATCCTATCAAGTAAACTAATTAATGCAGTTTACTGGCTTTTTACAGATTTTTCTTCTCAACTGATTAACTTCAAGACTGTGACGTCATACTCACGCACCTTCCGGACAGTCGCCTTTCTTATATATACAGTAACTGCCCTTTCCGAATTCCCAAACTGTATCGGCCTCGATTTCGCTGACCTCCTTAACACAGAACGGGTGCTCGATGGTGTTGGATGTTACTCGGTTAGTCATATGTTCCCTGAGCGAGGGGCTGCATACGTTGCTCCCACTATCCTCCGTGTTTTGAAACCTTTTGCCGAATGCAAAAGTGAGGTGGTCCGTCGAAGGACAGTTCTCCAGGCCGTTGATGTCCCTACCCGGAAGTGCGTACGTTCCCTTTGGCCATGCCAACGGTACTTTGATTGGGTCATCTATAACATAAGTATGAATTAATCAGTTCATACATGAGGAATGATAATCAAGAGCTTTTGTATTACTGAAGACATGGGTAACTGTCTCTTACTGACTCTTTAGCTCTTCCTGGTAATCACCAAAGTCACGATTGAATGGCCTAGCAAATAACACGGCCCATCGGACTCGTTATACGTTTCCCAAAAACGGCCATTCATATCCTGATTTTACTGATTTTAATGTGCTGCAATTCTATCGTCACTGGAATCCAAAGTACGAGAAATTAAGTGAAAGGGGGTGAAAAGTTCTTCTCATTTCAGAGTTATGAAGCAGGTAGAATGGTAGGCATATTGGTATAATTTACGGAATGATCATGTCTGAGTTTATAAGAGATTAATGTCTGGTCTGTAACTGTTGTGAGTACTAATGACACTGGATACAGCAAATACAGAGTTCGCTTAAGCCTAGTATTTGAACCCCCCCCCCCAAAAAAACAAAAAAAACAAACAAACAAACAACAACAACAACAATAATAACAATAATCAAGGACGATACTTATTGTAAAGTCTGTTGTTGACTGAGTTACCGACCGGTCTCGGATATCATCAATATCATTTTAAATCCCCAAGCTCGATATTATGTATAATCATATTTTTCTATATTTCACGCATTTCTTTAAATGGAGAAATACGAAAATGAATTAGAAATAAATTGAAATTTAGATTAAAATTGATTTTTTTTTGTGGGCTGAAAACAAAATTTCATTTTCTGCACCCTGTATAGAATTGGTGAGACAGAGTTACATGCGATATGTATTTTGAGACCACTATTATGCTTGCAGTGCTTCGAAATGGGCCCCATCCCATTTCATTTCATTTATTTATTTAAGCACGGAAGCAAGAATCAGCCTATGGCTGTTTTTCAACATGTCTGTGCAAAGATAACAATACATAGGCCTATAACTATACAATACAATAAAAAAATAATCGATCAGATACTACAAACAAATACACAACAGGGCGAGCATGATAAGTAACGAATAATGTAATGTACAATGAACCAGTTATAAAAGAAGGAAGAATGACGAAATACTTTTGAGAGCAAGTTGTCCGGAAGAATAACTCACCCCTGCTTGCTATCACATCGTTATATGCGGGGTAGTTGGTCATAGCTGTAAATACATTGGCTCGAATGGCGGCTCTGGGCCAGCCTTCAACACAGAGTCCTTGGGCCACATAATCCGAGTCCAGTGACCAATAGAAGTCCTCCATTATCTCGTTCATTCCCATCAAACTATAGCCGATGGGTTCTGTATATAGGTGACGTAACAATGTTCAAGTTCAAGTTCCATTATCTCATTCAGACCAAAATTTTTTTCAAAATGATGACACATTGCAGTGTGGAGACAGCGAAGCCACGTATAACGAGGGGGGGGGGGGACAGAAATAGTACAATTATTTTTATTCACGTAGGTTTATATATTATTGTAATATATTTGATCATTTTTTTTCCTTGAAATTGTACCGAAAATCATCCATTCATTAAAAAATCATCGCGATGTTTTATGATGTCATTTTTGTTCTTAGAAGTTATAACTAGTGTCGACCAATTTTGAAGGGTAGTATACTTTTCCTTTCATGTGACATTTGACCTGGATTTTTATCTTCATCCCCTGTCGATTCCATCCAACTTATTGTTTGTTTGACCATTTCCTTTTTTTTTTAAACCAGACCTTTTCCTATCAATTTATGATAACACTTGGCATTTGTGTTTTTGGCCATAACTTAGTTAAAAAAGGAGCTATATACCTAGATCACTGAGCATTATAAGGCAGGTACAAAGGTGATCCAGTGAGAGCGCGTGTATGTTTTTTTTAATACTATATTAAGGACATTGTGCACCGACGGACAGACAGACAATTCGAAACCTAGGGGCATTTCATGTGGCGTTTTGGTCGGATATTTTTCTGACCAACTGTCACGAGCTACTGGAATCCTTGCATCCGACTGAGCTGACTTTGTCAGCAAATGTTGTCCGACATTTCGTCTTACTTTGTCAGACTGAAAGCATTTTTGTGCTTCATGAAATGCCCCCTGATGTGTCTGACACATAAACGTGGCTTGAAATAAACAAGAAAATAGCGCTTAACGTATGAGGAATTTTGAACCAGGGACTTAGCAGAGGATTATCATTATGTTATAATATGCTACATAGTGTACGAATTTTATAAAACAAAGACATGACGTGAACTGTAAAAAGGAGGGAAAAGTTAAAGTTAATTACTGGCAGCTAAAAGAGGCGAACTTTGAAAGAAAACATGCTAATATATGATAACAAGTAATGTTGTTGTCGTTTTCACCTTTGAGGTCTGCACTGCCAATCGTGAAGCTGGAAAACTCTTCGCCCAAATGCTCGTCTGATGCAGCCTCTTGCAAATACGAGTCCACGCTCCCTGAAAGGGATACACTCGTCACCTTATAAGTTGCATCTACCTGCATTTCGGCGGCGTGCTGTAGATTTTCGAAAGTATATAATGAAAACGAGAAACATTAAACTATCATAGATTAAGGGGGTAGAGGTGAACAACTCTGTTAAAAAGATTGTCAGACATGCAGAGATGTGACAGCAATCAAAGAGAGAACGGGGGGAGGGGGAATCGATCGGATATCGATCCCAAGCGAAACTGATGTCTAGGCCATGGAAAGACGTTTCGAAAGTACTTTTTGCATCATTACAACTGGTTCGACTGAATGCATTTGTTCAAAATGCATGGAGGGCCATAAAATCGACATGTTAGGATATAACTTCTGCACTTGTCATGCTCGTGACAGAACGTTGTGGCATTTGTGGCAAAAGTTAAAAGTTGCAGATTCGAGAAGATATAGCTAATACAGACAAAGAAAGACGACAATGTAAAAGTTCAATGGATGATTAAAAAAGTTAATCGTTGTTCAGGACTTTAGCGATGAAGTCTGCAGGGTCTATGTATCCCACACAAATTGATAAAACAATATGATATGTGAAAGGTATGCATTTTATTTTGTTTTAGTCTTACGTTGGATGGAAATAAAATTGTTAATGATTGAATCTAATTCAAATGACATTTGGAACCTACAATACTGTTTATTTCAGCCCTCAAACGCTATACACATTATTTTTTTCCTTTTCGACTTTGTAATGATAAAATATCTTTGTAATCATTTAAACAATTTGGCAAAATTTATACTATTAAGAAATGTAACAAAGAACAAGCCATATATCGAGGTTCCACTTTGCTAGCTATATATGCGTACATCAACCTGACATAGAGCCTGGTATTTGGGTCAAACTAATAACAGAATACCACTGAATTCTTAATACAGTCAATGCGAAAAAAAAAAAAATGGATGCTTCCCAGGGTATGACTGACCCTTCTGGTCGCCAGGGGCCCGTTTCATAAAACTTGTCATCACTGACAACTGCCACATTTCTATGACAAATTTGCTCTCAGCCAATCAGCTGCAAGGATTTTCAGTAGCTTGTCACATCTATGACAACTTGTCACTGATGACAAGTTTTATGGAAACAGGCCCCAGGTCACTCACGTTCATCCTTTGTTCGAACGGGATTAATGGATTCCACAAACTTTGCACTATTTCGCTTTGGAAACGAGCGAAATGCTTTAACCACTGAGAAAAAAGAAAGGTCGTTTGTACCAATGTGCACACATTAATGCGTTAACTCCAAACTGACTGATTCATCCATTCATTTAATATTGACAACTTACACTGGTTGCTATGTCCGATACAAACTTCGACCGAGTCTCACGGTAGGTTTTCACATCGCGGGTGCCCAGGTCGACCTGCTCAACGATGTGCTGGAAAGATGGGTGTCAGTAATTAGGAAATTAGCATAAATCTCTACATTTTATTTCAAAAAAAAATCGAACAAAATCTGGGTTGAGGAAGCATCTATTCATAACACCACATAATTACGTGTTTTTTTTTTATAGAGGCTCTATGAGGTTGCACTATTTTTACTTCCAACCAAATTTCCAACATCAAGAAAATTTTACTGTTTCTGAATCAAACATGTAATACTTGGTCTATAACTCTATATACCAATAAGTGCGAACTGGACATTATCTACCAAGTACACATGTCATGCATGTACCTATATTTTCTCCTTGTAAAAGGATTTTCTCTCACCTACTTACCGGTATCAATTCATTCATTTTTCGTATACATATACATTTATTACTTCGCATTGAAAATTAGCATGCTAATTCCCTTTATTCAATCGTCATTATACTCGCTTGCGTGTATTTTTGTCTATCGTAATTCATTATTTTGTACAATTTCTTTATTTACATGCATGTACACATACTGTATCTAGCTGTTTTGATTTTATTGAATTGTTTGTGTTAATGGTTTACCAGAGTGAAACGCAAAAATAAAGCCAGACAAATCAAACCAAAGAAAACAAAATTGGAGTTCTTTACTCCCATTCAATTGTAATCAGTTACTACAAATTCAAGTAATAATAATACTAATGATAATAATAACAACAATAATAATAATAATAATAATAATAATAATAATAATTACTATTATTATTATTATTATTATTATTATTATTATTATTATTATTATTATTGTTATTATTATTATTTTCATGATATTAGCATGAATAGCATTTAATCATTATTACTATTACTATTACTATCATTATTCATTCGGTATTTGCAAGACTACCAGGGATAGCAGACAAACAAAAAAAACTAGCGACATACGAGGGTACAAGATGCTAGGCTTTCCTTGGTGCGCTTCCATAAGTTGCCAGGTTGGAAAAAAGCGATCAAAATCACCATGGCCCTTGGGCCTCTCCAACCAACTTAACGAAGCACATCAGGGAATAGCTAAAACACACGCGAAAAAAAAAAATTAATACAAATGATTTGAACTTGAGCATGTAGACTAGGTGAATTATTGTACATACGAAGTTACACGTCTGAAATACTTTGCACGATTTGATTTGTTTGAATGTGAACGAGTATAGATATGACCGGAAAAAGTTGTCCAACCGTTCCCCAGTCGCTGAGAAAGTTCATGTAGGCTCTTTCCTCGTACTCAGCTGGGAGGTTGCAAACGGTAATGACAAACTCTTGCGTCAAAGGGTAGTTCTGGTTTTCAGCGAGCTCGGTGACTAGGCGGGCGCGGCCGAGGTTTTCCACGGTCTCCTCAGAAGAGTAGACATACCCTGATTCCGTCGTGCTTTCCTTCACTTGCTCGTACTCTGAAGGTAATTTGAGTGTATAGGGGGAGTTGTGTAGTATTCATATAGTAAAAGGGCATCGTTTTAATTGTACGAAATATCAAGTTTGGGAACTTTTGTTTTGGTTACAGTTGTTGTTTTTTGTTAATACTGATTGAGGTGAACATGACAACAATTACAATCACAGTCTTTGTTGCTTCGAATGTATTGTTTACTTTCTCGTCTTTTATATCCGTATATCTATCCCGGTACACGCTATCGTATGTATATATATACATATATATATATATATATATATATATATATATATATGTGTGTGTGTGTGTGTGTGTGTGTGTGTGTGTACTAGGTGTTTTTAAAAACATCTTCCACTTTTGATTTTTGATAATTAAAAAATTATACATCAGATAACATTGTCAGTGATATGAGTGATAGCTGAATAGTGTACAATTTGGTTGGAGGTGGTTTGAATATGAAAAGCATAAATTAGTGTCATGAAATCAATGATTAATTTCACAGTTAGATTCCAGATTCTGCTCTATTTTCAACCCTCTGTACAAAATTTCACTTTGCACAGGGGTCAATGGGGGCATGTGTATGGGAGTGTGTGGTTAACACCCTGACAATGGTCCTGAACAATGGCCAGGGTTTGAATGCTTCATTATTTATTCATGAGAAATTCCACTATCACAACTAGTCTTTATTCAGCCTCTGGCAGTATCTGTGTAAAGTCAAACGCCTGCCGATACTGTCATCGAGTCGTGACAGTGTTCTCCCTATTACTTCAAAAAACAAAAAACAAACAAACAAAAAAAAAAACACCGAAATCACAATGATTACCTTCTGTTCTTTCGTAAACATGGTGACAGGAAGCAAAGAAAATAAATTAGAGTATACACTTGAGTATATGGAGCCTTAAATTAATCTACTGTGAAACAAATCGCCCCAATGATAAATGCTGCTCAACTCTTTCCCAAAAATGATCTCTTTTTATCGAAAAGCAAAAAAATTGTCAGACTATTTAATTAGTAGATAGTTGAATCAAAGTGAGGAACTTTAGAAAGTTTATGCTTATTTATCTCCCAAATTTAGTGAAATGTGAAGCAAAATGTCAACATGATTGCCAGCTGGAATGAAATGAGGTGTTTGCAAGCACATGGAAACATGTGCTTACCTTTTCCATGTGCATATATTTCACCCTTTACCGTGCATGAATTCAGACTAGCAGTGCCCAGGGCAATCCACATGAATCATTGATTAAGCATTCATGTGGCTGGAAGCGCGAGACTGACGCCTAGTCAACAGGTGCTTCAGGCATTGTCAGCACACACTCACATACACATCATTGGTTCGTGTGCAAAGTTCAATTTTTGTACAGAGGGAGAAAATGTGATCCAAATCTGAAACCTTACCCCAAAATCAATCTTAGATTTAATAAAATTGATTTGTGCTTTCACATTCAAATTACCTTCAACAAAATTGTACACTTTTCAGCTATTACTCATATCAATGACAGTTTTATCGGATGAATAGTTGTTGAATTATCAATGATCAAAAGTGGGAAATGTTTTTTGAAACACTTAGTATAAATGTCATTACTCGTTCAATTAAAATTTCAGCAAAAACTGTTGGGGCCACAAATTTCGCTATCTGTCTCTTTTTTTTCCCAAAAATATCATACGTCTGTACGTCGGAGTGTAAGAAAACCATAGTGTCTGCCAAATCACCTTAAGAACTGAGATCTCCTTGCCATTGACATGCCGTGTATGGTGGCTTTGCTATATAGGGCTAAGACAACTATTGTATTTTTATGAACATCACTTGAATATCAGTTACTCATATTAAAAGTGGAGGATCGAATCTAATACTTTTAAAAACCAAATTGTGCACTTCAGGATGAAAGTCAAAGCAAAAACCACATCTATATTTTATTGTAATGGTCAAAAGCTTGATACTGTTGACTTGTATAGATATCTTGAATTGTGGTTTGATGAATTTCCAAGTTTACAAAAAGGCACCAAAATATTGGCTCAATCCATTACTACAGCCCTCGGAGTGGTTATTAGTAAATTTGAATTGATTGGTGGTTATTTGTTTATGACCTACAAAAAAAATTGTACGATGCATAATTTTGCCCATTTTGCAATATGCAAGCGGTACTTGGGGCTTATATGAATATTCATCCATTAATAGTTTTTTTTTTTTCTAGATCATGTCGTTTCTTTCTTGGAATGGGGAAATATACCTCTAATGATGCAGTTACGGGTGATATGGGTTGGGAACCCCCATCTTCTATCAGTGTCAAACAATTGCTAGGCATTGGTGTGACCTGACCATTACCCTGGAAAATTTTCTTGTGGTCTAAATCCCTGGCAAGTAATGGTGTTAAAAATTGGTGTTATAAGGTCAAACAATATCCCCAATTTGCAAAATTGTTATGTATGCATGTTGAAACTTTGGCTGAGCTTGCATGTTAGGACACAAAATTCTGTGAGCATCGTATCCATAGCATGTAAATCATTTGTTGAAAATAAGTGGAAATGCTCACGTTTGATGATAGAAGAAGGGTTCCCCCATCCACAAACAAACTCAGAACTTATCTTAATTTCAAACACTCTTTGAATACCTCTAGATATGTTATTCAGTGTCAGAATAGATCAAATAGGTGAGCATTAGCTCTGTTCAGAAGTGGTTGTGCCCCTATTGCCCTTAAATTCGGACGTTACAAAAATGTCCCATACGATGAAAGATTTTGAATTATTTGTAATTCCGGTGCACGTGATGTAGAAGATGAGTTTCATTACTTTATGATTTGTTTTGCGTATGATGATTTCAGATCACAATTATTCAGTATTAGGCCTATATCAGAAAGAGATCCTACTTTTCCTCAGTTGCCTATTGACCAAAAATTCCTTTATTTAATGTCATCAGATTCACTGTGCTGTCAACATATATTATTATGACAATTAATATTTACATTAATTGTGGAGAGGCCATTTTGTGTCGTGGACTTGGGTCGTTCTTTGATTCACATGGACTTGGGTCGGTCTTTGATTCATATACATGATATTCTGCTATATAGAGATGAGAGAAGGATGAGAGAGGGCGCTATTACATAAATGTAAGAATGACCCAAGTCCTTCATTCTGCTTACCTTGATATACGATTTAACTCATTCATTTCAGGCACTTCCGGGGGTAACTAGGATTTATCATTTATACACAAGATGAGTCCATGCATAAGCTACAATTTCCCATGTCAAACTGAATTTGGCCAAAAATTGGACTTGGGTCGTTCTTATATTCAGGTCTTCATATATATACACATATACATATATATATATATATATATATATATGAATATGAGTATATATATATATATATATATGAATATGAATATATATATATATATATATATATATATATATGTATATATATATATATATATATATATATATACATATATTGTGTTACTATCACTCATAGGCATCTTCAGGCCGGCCGTCCGTGTGACGGGTGTGTGATTTTTTTTTTGATAAAGAAATAATCTAAACGAATAGTAAACTAACCAAATTTCGAAGCAGAAGCATCATCCTTTCAAAAATTGTTAAGAGTTGACAGTGAAGATTGTGAAAGGATTGATAAGAAATGAAAAGAGGTCTGTAAAACATACCTCATTACCATGATTTCCTTTCATTTCATTTCATTTTTATTTCATTTCCGGCCAAAGCATATAATATGACAATTTCATATAAACAAATTAAGTACAATGTCACTTTTACATTTCCAAATGAAATTTAGATACACGTCATTTGTTTACATGAATCAATAAACATACTTGTTGAAGAAATACATGGACAAAATGTGACTGAATCATAACAAAGAAAAGGTCGAAAATGGAGGAGACTGCTAAAAAGCCAAGCTTGTAGAATGCAGTCCCCTCGTGAGTCGTGATGATTATAGTAATAATGCAACGAGACAATTTGACATATCCTCGGGAAACAGAACATAAAACGAGTATTCACTCTTATGCAATTCATGATTACACTCTTATGCAAAACAAGTTTTCCAAGAATACTTCTAAAAACACAATTTTCCATTCGTTTTATGATCCCAAACCTCAGAATATTGAAGAAGAATTACTTTTTCAGAAAATATGAAAAAGCTCAAGACAAATTATGTTTCAACTATTTTTACTCTTTAAGTGCTTTTTTTGTTTGGTTTTGTGATACACTGTATGTTAGATACTTTTTTTATATAGTTTTATAGTTATATTTCAGTGAGAGGGTGCTGCATCAGCGCTATAAGTATCGCAGTCATCGATATTGTTTGATAATTTGCTATCTATCAGTTGCTAAATATCTTTAGATATTTAGCAACGTATTTATCGTTAGATATTTAGATATCACACAGAAATCATCTTTTAAGGAAAATAATCTGTCTAATAAAGATAAGTTTACCTCAGATATTTCTTTTATTGTACCAGACAACAGTGAGTCTATTCTCTTTCTCTTTTTTTTGTATCCGTTGCTATGCATTCATACCGGTATATGCACCCAATCAATCGCAATATCAAACCAGGGAGCGTTTTATCGTTTTATTATTGCATTTACATCATGAAGTACAGTATGCTTGTGTCCACGATGGCGTGTATTGTACCATTGTCTCATTTCCCCCCTTTTCTTCTTTTTCCTTTTTTTTTCTCTTTCTTTTTCCTTCCTAAGTTAATTTCATGTCAGTTGACATTGGTTTCTTTGATCTTGTGTACGTATTTTCTGAGGGTCCATACCCTACAAGCTTTGCTTTTTAGTGGGACCCTCCATTTCCATTCTAATCTTTGTATTATGTATATGTATATACCTTAGAAAGGAAATTCTGTTGTTACTCGTAACCACTTGTACGTTTTTCTTTGAAATTGTTACAAATATATTCTTTAAATGTATTGTATATAATTTTCCTTGTTTATTCATTGGAAATGGAAATAAAATTGAAATTGAATTGAAATTGAATAGTATACTTACGATGACTGGCAGCAAACTTGACATCGGCGAAGAAAATTTCACTCTCGACTGCAAAAGAATAGAAATGAGTGACAATAGAAATCACTAACTTTACCCTGCTTACATTTGAAGAGGTTTATCTCAAAACTAGTTAATCCCATTCTTGTGATTAAAGCTGCTTAAAAAAAACAAAGAAAATGATAAAATAATGTGGGATATCTTAATCATAATTTCTAGAATATTGCTTGTTATATTTCAAGAGAGGTATTATGAGAAAAAGTTTGATTTTGCTCCATCTTGTTTGTTGTTTATTTGTTCCCGTCACAATCAATCAAACATATACAAATATAAAAATGATACAATGTTGAAAGCGGCTGGATAAGCCTCACTCAGTAAATATTGCCATCATGGCTTACTGGTTTGTTTGTTTTCAGGAGGGTCCATCTAATGATGGACTTTCTTTGAAACGTCGAAAAAAGATGCCTGGCTTTACTTTGCAGTAAAACTCCTCATTTGACATGAGACAAATCCACCATTGAGATCAATTCTAAGAACTTATAAATAAACAAATATAACACTGTGATACTGAAAGGCGGAAATTAAAAGACGCGGATGATTCGAAAAACAATATGCTTTGTACATCCAAACTCTATCTATGTACAGTCAGAGCATTTGAAAACTGATGAGGTAAACATAAAGAATAAAAGCACATTGTAAACAGTGCTTTTTTGTCCATCTGATCGTTTGCGGCAAAATTCAAGTGAACGGCAATTGCTGCAAAACTTGGAAGTATACTTATACAATTAGGGCCGTTAGTGCAGCTATAGTCAAGCAAGTCGCTAGTGGTTGCCTCCACCTTATTATTTATTTTATATACGATGAAATGTATGCCCGTACATTATACACGTAATTATATCTATACTTTCTGAGTGCTCTTTTTGATTGATTGATTGAGTGAATGATTTTCCGTATAAAATCAACAACGGCTGGATGGCCCATATTCATCGCTGGTCTTCCATGGGGTCCAGAACATGGAATTTATACAAATACAATGTGAAATTATGAAATACATAAGTTGAGAGAAAGAAAAGCAACAACAACAACATCGAATAGCGAATAGCAAAAGAAAAGGATACAAAGGAAAGGGAGAGGAAAACAATAAATCATAACTTTCAATAACCTGTACTAATTCAAATAATTCTGTAATAACTCTTTTCCATCAACAAAAAGAAAGAAATTAAATAAACGGGGCAGTGACCTTAAACATACTTATTTCAGAATTAAATATATAATGAACACTGCAATTATGGGAAAGATTTTAATATCCATGGGAAGGTCATTATATTCCTTAGCATATTTATATTTAACTGATTTCTTCAAATATTCAGTTCTAGGTTTGGGAAGTCTTAATCTTTGTTCAAAACGGGAGGGGTAGGAATGAGTTACAATTTCAAATTCATCTTTTAAATAAGAAGGGGTTAAATCATTCATTATCTTATACATAAAGGTATGGGAGTGATGATACCTTCTTTGGTCAAAGAGTTTCCAATTTAAAGCGTTGTGCATTTCGAGAAGAGAAACATGAGAATCGGGTTGTAATCTTAATATAATTCGGCCGGCCCTATTCTGTAATTTTTGTAACTTATCTAGGTGTTTCTTAAACGATGACCCATATAATGTCTTCATAATCAAAGTGAGGAAGAATCAATGACTTATAAATTAATTTCATAATCGATTCACTTACAGAGTGTCTTAGTCTACCGAGAAAACCTACCATCTTTCCAATATTCATCAGCATACACTTTCAATATGATATTTCCAATTTAAATTTTCGTCACACCACAGACCTAAGTATTTAAAAACACGTACTTGATTCAGAGGGGGGTTGTGTAACGAGACTCGTAAAACATTTGGTTTGGACATCATGCGGTTGCTTCCAATTAACATGCATACAGTTTTCTGACAGTTCACACTTAACTTATTTTGACACATCCAGTTATACACATTTTCTAAGCCCATATTAAGAACAAGTTCAATGTTGGATACTGGAGAATGAGAAAAATATAAAACGGTATCATCAGCATATAGTTGCACTTTACATACTTTGACATATTGTACCAAATCGTTGATTTATAGATTATAAAGAGCAGTGGTCCTAGAAGAGACCCTTGAAGGACCCCGCACGTTGTATCAGATTCGGAGGAGTTGACCACTGTTTGGCAGACTCTGTCCGTCAAATAACTTCTCAGCCAAGCTCCGGGGTGCCATTAATGCCTATTTCCTTTAGCTTCTTCATTAGTATATCACAGTTCACTGTGTCGAAAGCTTTTCTGAGGTCGACAAAAAACAGCTCCAGTGCACTTCATTTCTATCAATTACATGGAGCCAATCATCCGTGACTTTCATAAGGGTAGTAATAGTTGAGTGTTGTGGTCTAAAACCAGAATGCACAGACGTCAGAATATTGTTTTTGTGCAAATAAGCTAACATCTGTCTTTGAACAACACGTTCGAGAATTTTTGAAACACAATGACAAAATTGAAATAGGTCGATAATTTGAGGGATAATCTTTATGCCCATTTTTATGAATTGAAATGATTTTTGCCCTTTTCCATGTGGCTTGGGAAACTTACCACTTAGCAGAGACAGATTAATCAAATCAGCAATGCTATGTGATATATCAAAAGCGCATAATTTCAGCATATAAACAAATATCTTATCAAATCCAATGGATTTAACCTCTTTCAACTTACGAATAATTTTACAAACTTCACTATCCTTAACTGAAGTAAATTCAACTATATCATTAACAGAGCTAGCTTCATTGTGAATAAAAGGTGCATCAGGAATTTGTTCTGCTAAAGTACTTTCCACTGTGGCGAAAAAATCATTAAATTGATCAGCAGTTTCAATAAGATTATCAGAATTCACGTGGACTGAGCTATCAGATTTCTTATTTGGTATAATAGATTTCAACAAACTCCAAATAGATCTGGAATTTTTACTATTTTGGGAGAATTTATCAACATAATATTTTTTCTTTGCTTTCCGAACTTCCGCTGTAACTTTATTTCGTAACTTTCGATACTCTTTCATCATATTTTCATCTTTACATTTATATGCTTTCTTTTTAGCTTTATCTCTCTTCTTCATAAGTCTGTAAATATCAGAAGTCATCCAAGGTGAAAAATTATCTTGTACTTTTTTTTAAACCGTTCAGGCATATGTTTTTCGATAGCATTTAAAAAACAAATTCTGCCGTAGTGCCATCCACAGCCTCGTCGATAGACTCAGATTCTCTAATCTTTTCCCACGGTTGGTTTTGAATATCAATTCTGAAGTCATTAATGTTTACATTTTTCCGGCTTCTGAAATTTATAGTTCTTGAAGAACATAAAATATCAGACTTCATAGTACTAATCAAATGATCACTCATTCCGTTGTGAATTACATCAAAGCTCTTCACCTTTTGGGGATTATTAGTTACAATGTGATCAACTAAAGTAGCGGAAAGATTAGTTATCCGGGTCGGTTCAGTGCAATTTATCTGTGACAACGCTACGTATTATTAAGATCAATATACCTTTTGGTGATACCAGATAAAGGCTGGGACAGTAAATCACAGTTTACATCCCCTACCAGGACTGTATCACAACCTAAACTGTCTACATAACTAAGGACATTTTCATAAAGATCAAAGACACCGATATTACAAAAGTAGTGAACACCATTGCCTTTGAACGCTTCAAATAAACCTTTACTGCAATCACTTCTAACTCGTTCAAACTTTTATGTATAAGGTTCTCAAAATGAATCGACTTATGAACATAATATCGCAAATCCTCCACCTTGACGAGTTCTATCTTTTCGCACCAGTGAATAATTTTCTATATTGAGTTCATAATAAAAAATAAATAAATAAATTTTAGTTTCATTTAGAGTGAGTAAATGTTGTACCGTTTGACGTCACAAACGCTCTAACTTCATCTATATGTTTTAAAAGACTATTGACATTTAAATGTGCAATTCTTAGACCGTTACCTCGTACATCTTGAGTAGTAGGCAAATTTCTTTGTGTCATATGACCTCTAGACCTCATGTAAATCAACATCTGCAGCAGTTTCACGATCAATATAAAAAGGCATCTGCTTAAATAAACAATTACACTGCCAGTCATTAAAAGTTTCTGTCCGTTTCTGCTCTTGTTCACATTATGATGGGAAAATGATTGATTTCTAGAAATGATTTCATTTGTACCCTGGTTTTTGTACAGATGGAAATATAATACAAACTGAAAACTTACCGGAGAGTGATACCTGCGTGGAGAGTTTATCCACGTAGCTGGCGGTCCCGCTGAACGTCTTTTCGACGTGGATCTGGCGGCGCTGCTTCGATGAATGAATATGGCTTCGTCCGGGATGTCGTAGAGTCCGTCACTCGACTTCTTGCCGCTGTCGTAGGTGAGTTCGAAGACGCGATGGGAAATGTAAAGGCCCGGGTCGACACCTCCCGTGGCAAGGTCTCCTCCCTCCGGATTGCCCTTTAGGATGTCATAACCCACGCCCAGGTAATTGAGCCCATGGGGAGTGGTGAGGGCCGTGGCCGAGACAGCCAGCACGAAGACTGCCAATAACTTTAGCAGGAGTCTTTCCATCTTCGTTGCTCGTTCACCTATTGATGGCTGCAGAACTGCGTTATGCATTTATATAAGAAGAGTTGCGCTTTAAGGGAAGTTTTGGACCTGTAAAAATCAGGCTGGTAATTAAGAAACATTAAAATCTTATGAACACATATCATTGATAATGTAATACAAATTTAATAAAACAAACCCAAGAAGTTTTACAAAAGATTTCCGAAAATTCACAACTTCTGAACTGTCCTTCACATTTTCATCAAATTTTGATCACAGTTTCACTAGTATTGTGACTGGTTGTCGAATGGACTATTACCTTGAACATTATGATAATGACCCAAGTACAAGAGACATTCAGACTGCAATTCATTACAAGTAATCGTACCGGGTTGACATAGCAAGACGAGAAGACAGGGATTTAAAATAATGTGAATGAATATGAAGAATTTAGACGATTTAATGAAATAAATGAACTACGTATAAAGCAAATCTGCCACTCCACTATAGTATTGCTCATATAATTAGTTCGTCAGAAATGCTTTCATTATTATCATCCATTAATGAAAAAAAAACGCATTCCATAAAAACTAGTTCATTTGAACATGATTAAATGATAAATAATTTGTCAGTCAATGAAGGATATCTTACGTGTAGATGAAAAAACCGTTCAAATCAATAACTATATTCTCTTTGATAATTTAACGCTTATTGTTGAAAACACTATTTGCAGTTTTTAGAGTATAATAATCTTCTTACAGTAATCGTGAGAAGTGACTCGTCACATTATGACCCCGAAAAGAAGTCGCAGATATTTGCTAAAAAAATACAGAATGACTTTGGTGAACATTATTTTCAGACACTATTTTCTGATTTAAAAAGCAAAGTTCGTTTGCTTTCATCGCCTGTCAATTTCATCGGGAAACAGTTTGAAACATTTGAAAACTTTCGATTTATTTGGAACATTTACCAAGTGATTTTTTTCATACCCCTATGAAGTGTGAGGTTAAGATGAAGAAGTCGAAAAGATCGGACTACTGACAACTGACATCAAGATGGAGACAGATTCCAAAGAGAAACGTGTCTAAATTAGTTTTATCATGTTTATATCCTAAAATATAGACAGAAGGAACATGTTCCGCTAAAGAACAATTGTTTTTGGCAACATAATTCACTTCCCCAACATTCTCTGAGTTTTCAAAAACGTAACAAATAACATGAATAAGTTTGCCTATTCTCTCAAGGTTTCCAAATTCATGATATCTACTCTACAAGTCGACTTTCTCATAACCGTGAATTGGTGGCTATCATTCTTACTGGTAATGTAGTATAAAATATAGCTAACAAAATGTAAAATATCCCTGCATTCCGAGATTTTCGAAATAACAAAATCAGACTTTCGAAATGACGGATCACATTACACTTTGAAACAATATTTTAGTATAGCAGTCAACAGAATCGAAGTGCGTCAATAGGTTGAGGATAATGATGGAATACTCAAATACGAAAACACATTTTATGA
Source organism: Diadema antillarum (assembly GCF_040938485.1). Lineage (NCBI taxonomy): Eukaryota > Metazoa > Echinodermata > Echinoidea > Diadematoida > Diadematidae > Diadema > Diadema antillarum. The sequence continues at coordinate 897,806 of NW_027271331.1, forward strand.
AGAGTTTAAATGTAAAATCAGCAATATCAATTTTATACCAATTTGAAGTATTTGAGATTAAGCTGCTGAGAAAACAAAGGAAATAAAAATGAAGATATATGTAATAATTTAAAAAATATCTTCAAACAATATATACTTTTTTGATATGGAACAAGTGCAGCATCACTGAGAAGATTTCACTTACTTCGAGTTACTTTAAAAAAAATGTGAAAGCAGCGTTTATCAGTTATTGCATTCAAACTCTTCGCATTTATTCAAGACCAGGAGTGCATAGCCCCATTACAAAAAAAAAAAACATAAAATGATACCTACAGAGTAAACAAGCAAAAAAACAACAACAAAATAAAACAAAACAAAAACAAAAATGAATTAGACCTGTCGTCTTTGGGACATGATACACATACGGTGTCAGGTGAAACTGATACATGTAGTCGAAGGAATTTATTAGTTAACCTCTGCACAAGACTTGAGGAAAAAGAAATAAAGGAGATCACATAAATAAAGAAAGAATCAGTACAGATACAGAGTGTGATTCGAGAAGATACTAGTATTCGGATCACCTAAAAAATCTCGCACAACATGAATCAGATACACTGTGACGCAGACGATTGTGAAAAAGGAAAGAACAAATAAAATGTTGCCATTGTTTTGAAATTAGAAATTAGAATTACCTATCATAGGTTTGTTGCTGGCCTTTCGTCAGAAAGCTTGATCAGCAGAGATGACGAAGTATCGGATGGAGAAGCCTATCTCCAGCGGCAGGAAAATGGCTAGGCGAGGACACTGGGCATCCACCTCCTACGAGCCTGTAGAGAAGCGCGTCTCTGTGAGCTTTTGGTCGTCTGCTGTCGCGTTTTATAACATTTTACGTGGATAAACATGTAGTCTTTTTTCAAGGCTTAGACCCGACAAGAACTCACCGTATCTTCCACCTGCTGAAATGTATTCGTATAATGTTACGTTTCAACGGGATACGGATAACACGATTACTAAAGACCACGACGACAGTCAGTATTGAAGTGTAAATATTCTTAAACTTATATGTCTCAATGATCTCTAGTATAGTTTTTCATGAATGTAAATTTATCGTAGAGAGAGTGGGAAACTGCAAGGTAGACACGGTAGAAGGAAAACTGAAAAAAAAATGCGAGCACCAGATTTTAGACTACCACTTATGTGGGCGTGGTGCACAATAGGGGCAGGGTCGCGATTAAGATTCGAATATAAAGACCTACCTTCCTTCTCTTCCTTGAAAGACAAAAGAACTTGATGAATTGTAAATAAAATCAACGCTCCTGTTTTCCTGTCGCATGTTATGACTATTGGAAATAATGACACTTTGGCTCATGGCATGAATGCTCATTTTTTCTCAAGGGTTTCATCCAATAAGAAAAGAGGGGTCGATCATCAATTCATGTAAGACCGTCACGCGTCTGAAAATTATCGGCAAGAATACACAAGAAACAAAGGATAAAGTTAAGCACTAACCATGATTGACAGAACCCAGAGGTGGCCCAGACGGGAGTGACTGTCTTGCAATCAAAATCATGATGTCTTAACATTAACGGGGTGTACGTATTTCTATTATTGGATAGAGAAGATTTTGTTTGAGATTCGGTCTTGAAGAATAGTTTGGCAGTTGGCAGATTTGGTAGAATTTGACCGTGGTAAAATATACTGAGTTTAATTGGCCTTAAAGACCAGCGGCGATCTGGCAGCAAGCTGAAATGAGTGCAGTTATCAAACAAAATGATGAGAGTGTGCATTTCGGGTCAACTCGACTCATTTGGGGTTCTTGCTGCTTTCTGCCAGAGCTACCTCTTTTCTATATCATAAATTCGAATTTTGGACTGTTGGAAGCATGCATTACAAGATTAAAGTACTTCAGTGCTGCTGACCATTATTGTAGACCCATATTCTTGTGTCTCAAGTCGGTTTTCTTCATTTTTCACCCATAAGGTAGAACAAAACGGGCACGGAAATCCTTCAGAAATGTTAACAACAGTAGTTAATATAGTCGCTTCAACATTAAATGGCTGTAATGAATAGAGTGGTGAAAATGAGTGCATCAGGATTTATCATTAGAATTCATTAATCAAAATGAACTTGAACTTGAGGAGAATGAAAAAAAATAAAATGTATGTATGTAGTGCAGCTATATTAGTTAAGTTCATCAGTGAAAGTTTGAGGACAATCCGTTCAAAAGTTATGAGTTCTTGAAGTTTTGGTGACGAGACCGCTGGGAGTTGAAGACTATACTATACAGATCATGACATCACTGTACACTACGATATGAATAAGAAATAAAGAAAATGATTCTTTCACTTTTCTAGCACAATGAAAGAGCACTAGAGATCTACCTCTTTGAGAAAGCAGGGTAATATTACTACCCTAAATGTGTCAGTAATCAAGCCCATTGAATGTGATCTTTTCGTTTGAAATTATATTTTGTGTAATTTTCTTAATTTTGTGTTATTTTCTTTAAATCGTATTGCACAGTGATGTTATAATCTTCTGGTCTTCTCATCCAGCGGCCTCGTCATAAAATTTCAAAAATTCATTATTCTTGGTTTCCTTTATCCGATTTTCCTCAAACTTTCATTGATGTATTCTACTATAGATAATATTGCGGCATTCACTTAATCCACGTGTATGTTCGGGTTTCACTCCCCTTTAAAGGACCTGTACAATGCAAATGCATATTGACTTGTTTGTGTAAATTCATGATACCCTAAACATCTATATCATATGTACCAAGTAATTTATCTTATTTTTCATTTTTTTTCTTAGATTACTTACATGCGTCTGCAAAGAATCATCAAAATCAAGATTTCGTATCAATGACATAATCTGTCAATCATTGCTAAAAAAAAAAAGAAAAAAGTATGATGAACAAAATATATTGGAACGCATTTCACCTTCCCCCAAGACTGAACAAGCTGTCACTCCATTGCTTTTGTTCGGAAACGACGCTCTGATATAAGCTACTTTGGAGGATGTTCATGTCTTGTTAAATCTAGGATTTTGTGATTACTTCTTTGACGTTTCAGACATTCTAGACACTGCATTCAGGCATTGCCACAGCACGTATGACATGTGTTTGCGTGTAACGCCCCGCGACCTCTCAAACAATGGTAGCAACATTTACACAATTATTCAATTTTCGCTTTGTGCGACATGCCGAGATGTAATGCATGAACGCATGACTAGTAAGACTTGCTAAAACGGCATTGTGCCATTGTTTTTTGAGGACATGTGTTTATCACGTTGAGTTTAGTCTACAGATTTATAATCTCAATTGACAGGTGTCATCTCAAGGTGCATTTCAATGTCTTCTGTTCATCCAAAAATTAAAGTAACAGTGATTGGCAGATGAGGTCATCGACAGAATCTTGATTTGGTGTTGTTGTTTGTTTATTCGGGAGGGGGGGGGGGGGTGACGGATCGCGACGGATCCAAGTACTCTAAAGAAAATTATCAAACAAATTGTTATAAGATAAGTTAAAGATGATCAGGGTGTCATAAATCAATACAAGTTAATGTGCATTTTCAGTGCATAATAAGTCCTTTTAACTTGGAACACTATGGTTATCGGACTCTTAAATGAGAAATTCCATACGCAGGTTTAAATCCTACTCAGTGCTTACATATCCGCTAGTAGGTCGACGTCCTTTTTGATAAAAGTACGGTATGTTGATGAGTATGGTTAGCGGTGCATGCTGGGAATATAGACACAGAACGGTCTGAAGTAGGAGGACAGGTGCTTATACTAATGCAAGCTTCAAGATAGTCCAAAAGTGTTTTGCTTAGGGTGTAGTAAGGGGCGCCAACACACGTAAGCAAGTGCTACAGACTTTGATTAATGGTTGTCATGAAGTGAAAAATTAATTCCCCTCTTTTTAATTATTCATTTATTTTTTTTAAACTATACTTTGCAATATTTCGTTCTCGCGAAAAGCATCACTTTAAACCGCACACTTCAGGATACACGCATGGGGTCCTTCCGACACCGGAGTGAAGGGGGGGGGGGGGGGGGGGGGGGGAGGGATGCTCTATAAATTGTCATCCCTTGTTATCACACCAAATAGGCCTATGCTGTAAGGATGATGTTGATGTTGTTAAGGTAAAATAGTGAATATTCTCTTAATTGCCTATCTCAGTATAGACTTCGTCACGACTGCCGCGACTCATTAAGACTAAGGAATGGTCTGTGCTCTCACCAAGAAGGCGACTCATGGACTACGTCAGAGACGTCTCTAACCAAGGTACAATTTATTCACGGAGACGTTGCCTCGACGTCTATGCAACGTCTTCAAGACGTCTTCTCAGTCGCGAGGAAGTCTCTGAGAAGTGCTTTACGGGAGATCTCCACTGGGTCACCTCGTAAGGTCGCGGGAATGTCTCGGAGAACTCGCGGACAAAAAATTCTCCAAGTCTAAAAGAAATACTCACTTTACAAAGAAACATGCACTGTTTTCAAACTAGAAGTTATGTGATGTTTTGACAAATTGAATGGCGGGAACGGTTATTACCTCAACGCAGGAAACTCTGCAACGATATTTTCCCGCATAATTCTCACGAAATTCACAAAGATTATACAAGAAATTCAAAACATGAACTCGAATACAAGATAATCAAATTATTACTTAGAAAATACGATTGAAAGTCAAAAATACTTTCACATGACCTTCTAGACTTCAAAGGTCATCGGACATGCAGAAGGACAACCTGACGATATGCCTTGTTCCCTTTTTGAGCTCCCTTGGACATTGTTTGATATATATAAAAACCACGGACCGATTTACCAACATATTTACATTTTATACATGGCTTGCTGGCACAACTTCTCGACAATCTGACAATGTTTGCCCTACGTAGCAACAACTAATGCATGTAAACTGGATTCCAAGTACCGAAAAGTGTATGATGTACAGATTAATAGAAAAGCTTGTGACTATACACGCCAGGCTGGAAAACAAATCCATAAAATTGAATAATTATGATAGAAAATCTTTCTGTTCTCCATGTATTGCAGCACCAGACCAAAAGACTGCGTTTGTGTATTTGTTTGTTTGCTTGTTTGTTTGTTTGTTTGCTTGTTTGTTTGTTTGTTTGCTTGTTTGTTAGTTTGGGAGTAAGCTTTTTACTGCTTCTCATACTATCCTTTGGTCCATCTGTTTTGACACGTAATGTACTTTATTATTTCATTAACTTTCAGCTGCGTTTTGTTGTCTTCAACGAACTCCGTCAATCACGTTCCGCCTTTGTTCACGTCATTTCAGCTTCAAAAATGCCTTCAATGGATGCATTATCCAGTTAACTATTTACAGTCGATAATCCTTGAAATCTTCTTCATTTCAAATAAATTCTCACAGTTATAGACCACCTTGCTTCTAGTGTTTTCGACTGAGACATCTAGACGTGCCTAGCGGTCCTTTGTTCTGTCGTTGAAAATAAACGTGTTTTCAGACAATAGGCGTCATTATTGCTCTTAGATTTTCACCTGCACCTATTACAGTCCTTGTAACTAGATAACAACTTTTGTAGTCGCAAAGCCTACACGTATTCACTAGGGAAGGTTTTGTACTTTACTGCAATTTCTGTCCTCTTCTTTTTTCTCTCTCTCTCTCCCTCTCTTTCATCACGAACAAACGAAGAAAATTCAATTGTTTTGATTTCGTACAACTTAAATGAATGACCAACGTATCATCTTACTTTTTGAGCAAAAAATTCGAAATATTTTACCCGAAGTAAGCACGAGATCATTGAATTTCAATTCTGCATACGTTAACGCTTAATTAAAAATATTCTAGCACACTCTTATCACACCACACCACCTGGGTTTGCATCCTTGCCCCCCCCCCCCCCCAAAAAAAAAAAAGGGAGGTGTCACACAGAATGACCTGGGTCTGCGTCCTTGGACCCCCTAAAAAAAGAAGGTGTCACACCGCAAGACCTCGGTCTGCACCTTTGTTAAAAAAGGAGGTACATGTCACATCGCACGAACTGAGCCTGCGCCCTTGACCCCTCCCCCCCCCCAAAAAAAAAAGGGAAGGTGTCACACCACACCACCTGGAACAGCATCCGTGCTCCCCCCCCCCCATAAAAGGGAATGTCACGGAACACACCCTAAGACAGCGTCCTTGCCCCTCCCCCACAAAATGGAAATGTCCCACCACACACGCACACACTGGGTCTCCGTCAATGCCTCCCCCACCGAAAAAGGGAGGTGTTTGTCACACCACACCCCCTGGGTCTGTGTCCTTGCCCACCCCACCCCCTAAAAAATGGGAGGTGTCACACTACGCCCCCTGGGTCTGTGTCCTTGCCCGCCCCCACCCCCCCCCCCAAAAAAAAATGTGAGATGTCACGCCACACCGCCTGGGGCTACGTCCTTGCCTTGCCCATCCCGCCAAAAATGGGAGGTGTCACATCACACCCGTGGGTCTGCATCCTGGCCCACCCCCACCCCCCCCCCACCACCCAAAAAAAGTAGGAGGTGTCACACCACACCCCCTGGGTCTGCGTCCTTGCCCACCACCCACCCACCCCCCCAAAAAACCCACAAATATGGCAGGTGTCACACCACATCCCCTCGGTCTGCGTCCTTGCCCCCCCCCCCCCCCATCACCCCCTAAAAAAATGGGAGGTGTCACACCACGCCCCCTGTGTCTGTGTCCTTGCCCGCCCCCAACCCCCCCCCCCAAAAAAAAAATGGGAGGTGTCACACCACACCCCCTGGGTCTGCGTCCTTGCCCGCCCCCTCCCCCCCAGGAGGTGTCAAACCACACCCCCTGGGTCTGCGGCCTTGCCCGCCCCACCCCCCAAAATGGGAGATATCACACCACACCACCACACACCCTGGGTCTGCGGCCTTGCCCACCCCCCCCCCCCAAAAAAAAATGGGAGGTGTCACACCAACCCCCCCCCCCCCCGGGTCTGGCACACTCTTGTCACACCAAACCACCACACCCCTGGGTTTGGCACGATCTTGTCATACCACACCCCCCTGGGTCTGGCAAACTCTTGTCACAACACACCCCCACCACCTCCCCCCCCCCCCCCTCGGTCTGGCACACTCTTGTCACACCACACCCCTCTGGGTCCGGCACACTCTTGTCACATCACACCCCCACCCCACCCCCCTTAGTCTGGCACACTCTTGTCACACCACACCCCCACCCCCCCCCCGGTCTGCCACAATCTTGTCCCAGCAAACACAGAACTTTTCAGAACGTTTCCTAAACTTTTTGAGGTTCCGTACGTCTTCGTATAAAATGGACGTTTTTAAAACGTACATACAACGTGAAAGTGATGTCACACCTTTCCGGGCAAGCTACGCGGGCCTGTGGCGAGGAGGTAGTTTCCAGCACGTAGAAGATTTTCCGCGGGCGAACAAGAATGTTTGCAATTTTCGCATTTGTTTCTTACCTACTAGACGCGTGCTACCGGTACTTAGCTTCTACTTGCGTGCATTCCGTGTGACCTGCGTGAGAGCCAACTCCTGCGATGTGCTGCCGGTAAGAGTCTCCTACTGGTGTTCTGCGTGTACCTCTGCGAGCGAACCCCACGACTCACTCGGAACAAGTTTTGAGCATGCTCAAGGCCTTGTTATACCGTATCTGGGGAAGTTTGGCGGCTTGACTTGCGGGGAAACAAATTTGCTCCCTGGAGCTCTCCGCAGTTGGTCCGCACCTGACAGTACCTAGCGCGACTCTCGCCTGTACTCGCCCGGAGGTGCTCACGCAAGTCCGATTTAATCGCAGCTAAGTTTTGAGCGTGACTAAAACTTTTTCCGGCCGAGTCGCGGGGATGCCCGGAGAGGTCCACGCAGAACGCCGATAGGAGGCCCTTAGCGGCAGCACTTCGCAGGCAACTCCCACGCAGGTACTTCGCAGTCCCCGTATGGAGCCAAGATAATGACATTCCGTGGGACTTCAGTCATTCCTTCAGAGGAATTCCTTCACTGAGTTGTCAGCCCCCACGCGACTGGTACAAAGGTCACACAGTATACCCGCAAGTAGAATTTAAGTAGAACGCGTCCGGCAAGTAAGGCACATGCCCTGACTCGCCCAAATCCTTGTTCGCCCTCAGAAATTCTCGGTATGCTGGAAAATCCCTACACGCAACAGAATGCATAGCTTGCCCGGAAAGGTGTGACAGGGCCTAAACATGTTTGCGGGTAAAAAGATTTGCGTGCACACCTCCGGGTGACTACGGGTGAGATACGTGCAAGGTACTGTCATGTGCGGCTCATTCCGGGGACCTCCGGGTAGTAAAAATTGTTCTTTGCAAGTCGCACGCAAGGCTTGCACGGAAAGGTGTGACACAGCCTTTAGCATTTACCGCAAAGCACGGTTTTTTTTTGGTTTTTTTTGCAAGCGTTTTAAAAACGTCAATGGACGTTACAAAACGTTTTTATTATGTCTGCAACACCCTCGTCTTTTGTAAACGTCGACAAAACGTTTTTATTAGGTCTGCTTCGTCGACTTCGTTTTTAATGAACGTCTAAAAAACGTTTTTATTTGGTCCGCAGCGTGTTCGTCATTAGTTTCTTTATCATGAATATTCATACCTAATTATGAATATTCAAGTTAAGGTGTGTGTGATCTAATTTTAGTAACCATGTCTTCATGCATTACAACATTTTGGTGGTATATAAAAGAATGTGATACAGATTCATTCGTTGGGAATAGGGTGTAGTATAGGTGGTAGGACATTAGGAACAGGTTAGGATAGGATTATTTAGGATTAGGATACATTAATCTCAGATTTTATCTATATAATCTCATAAATAAACATTAGACATTCTTAAAAGGCTTTCTGGACGTTCTAGACGGATATGAAAGGTTCTCTAAACGTTGTGGAAAGGGTCATAAGACATTTCAGATGTTCTTAAAACATTTTTTGAACGTTCTAGACGGTTTTCAAAGATTTTCTGGACGTCCGCAGAACATCCACAGAACGTTTTGAATATTCTTAAAAGGTTTTGCTGACGTCTATAACGTTCAAGAGGTTTTCTGCAGGTCCTTATAAATTCCGAAAGGTTTTTTTATTGGTTTTCTAAACGTTTGAAAAAACGTTTTTCTGATGTCCATTTGAAACGTTTTAATTTCGTCAAAAACCTTCCACAAAAAGAAGTTCTGAAAACATTTTGACAAAACGTACACATAACGAACTTGGATCGTTTCAAGAACGTTCAGAAAACGTCCTTGTGTTAGCTGGGGTCACACCACACCCCAACCCCCCCCCCCCCCCCCTGGGTCTGGCACATTCTTGTCACACCACACCTACACGCCCCCCTGGGTCTGGCACTTTCTTGTCACACCACACCCCCACACCCCCTGGGTCTGGCACACTCTTGTCACACCACACCCCACAACCCCCCCCCCCCCCGGGTCTGGCACACTCTTGTCACACGACACCCCCACACCCCACTGGGTCTGGCACACTCTTGTCACACCACACCCCCTGGGTCTACTTCCTTTTTATGTTTTCCATTTTAATGTTGATGAATGTGGTCTTGTTTCTTTGATTTGTGTGTATGATTTTTGTGGCTCTGTCTCCTTTTTCATGTATGTGAATATGATTTTATTGTATGTTGTTAAATCGTGTACAGTCGAATCTGCAATTGCGGCCATCTCTGTAGAACGGACATCTGCCCATTGCGGCCACAAAAATGTCCCCCACTGAATATAGCCACGCAATTGTTATTGTACACAACGGCCATCTGTCTAACGCGGCCAGCGGCCATCAGATTGATATCCCTTAAGCAGTTTAGATCTGCACACAACGGCCAGTAATCTTACCATTGTACGCACTATACGCTTCTTCAGTTGTGTGATTTACAGCTTCAGTAAAAGAGACATCTATTCTCTACGAAAGAATGCCCATAAATACAATGTACTTTAGAGGACATTTCGAAATACTGCAATGTATTGAACTTTTTGGTACACTGCAAAAAGTCCGGGGTTAAATAGTGAACACCGAGCTGGTGTTAAATTTTCGGTGCTCATTTATGGTGTTAAATTAACACCTCCGGGTGTCATTTCCAAATTTTAAACTGTTTTTTAAAGAGTTTCTTAGTAACTGCACTCCTTGTTGATTTTTAATTTAAACAAGACGATCAAGAATTTTACATTAAAATACTAGATTTTTGAAAAAATGTGAAAATAAATTTACATCAAAGTAACACCAGCTGGTGTGGTTTCTTATTGAAGCTGGACGGGTGTTAAACCATTGATATTAACACCAACAATTATCAAATCAACACCATGTGGTGTCATTTTTGAATTAACACCAGTACAGTGTCAAAATAACACCAGGTACAGTGTCAAATTAACACCACGAAGTGTCAGGTGAACACTTTTCAACACCATCACAGTGCATTTTCAACACCTGTGGGTGTGGTCCTTTATTGAAGTTTGATCGGTGTTAGATTTAACACCCGTGGTGTTAAATCTAACACCGATGTTTTTACAGTGTAATATATGTTACGGAATAAATCCTTCCACTCTTTTTGTCATCAATACCCCAGAACTGAAAAAAAGGAATAGTAGTGTCGCACAAAACGTTAAGCATCTCGCTCACATTTTCTTTGTCTTTTATTCTATTTTTCATTTTTTGCTTAATTCTGTTCGCCAGGGTTATAGTAGCTGAATGTGAAATCCTTTGGATGAAGTAGGTCTAATTGACTAATGCGTGTTTCTGTGTTTTCAATACCGTTTTATAGTTAAAGAAGTATTTTTTCACTGATTTTTGTTCACTTGTCATGTTCTTTACACACAAAGAATTGCTGCCAAAAATATCGAAAGGAACAGTGAACTGCTGCTCTCTCGATTTGCTGTGAGTGAAAAATACTACATACTTGTGTGCCTATCATAAAGCATAATAGCTACAACAGGCATCAATGCTGTCTTGCACTGAATATAGAGCGCATATTGAACTCCTCCGCGGCGCGGATCATGTTGTGGGTACAAAGGAGAGATTTCAGTTTCTTCTCCTTCTTCCATCTCTTCACACCTCCCTGTCCTCTGCCTTAGAGAAAAAATTCCATGTCAACTTCTTTAGGGCCAACAAATCAGACATGTATTATCTCATTTATCTCATTTATACGCAACCAAAACAGTTTGTGTTTGACATGGGGTCTGTCATAATATGAATAATGTGAAAATCCAAGTTGCGAAGGCCTACTCCCTGCCCTCATGACAAAATCCTTGTCTTCACCGATGCAAACAAAATCAGCAGTTGTTCCTTTTTATTCTATCTGCTACCACACAACTCAAACTCAGCGGTTATCATTTCAAGTAATTTCAGAAGTTAATGCAAATGCACCCAGACTCTCCAAGACTATTTCTATATTGGGCCAGCAAAGTCCTCTCCTTGCTCTTAAGACAAATGTCTCTGTTGTTATCCTATGTCTCTGTTGTTGAAAACAAGTGAATCTTTCAAAAGTTGATGGATAGCAGTTCTCACAACTGCACCCAATATCTCGACGCCTAGGACGTGAGGCGAGCTACGGCGAACAGAGCTTGATACCAATAGTTTGTGTCCAGGAACGATCATGTCCTCACTGATGCCATAACTTTCTATATCATCAGCATACTGTGTATAGCTATATCTTAAGTTCATTACCTCGTGGCAGTCTCACATTTAATTGGCCTGCTAACATCGTGCGTGAATGCATAATCTATAAAAGTCCAACATGCATGCCATGTTCGGTACTTATCCAGACGTGAGGAGTCTGCAATAAACATTTAAAGCAAGCAAACTATTTTATTACCAAGCTTTCTCATTTTAAGTTCATGTAAGTGACTAATACATGTTTCATAAAGATTTAGCTTACAATAATAACTGATTTCTTTAACTTTTCCGTTTGGCAGCCCAATCTGCGTGCCGATGTGTAGGCTGTAGCCTATCACCCCATTTTAGATAAACCATTCATGCCATTGCAATGTCGAATGTCCTACAAATTCAGTTCTCGCTAATTCTCGGTTGCTATGTGAGGCAATCGGGTGAAGAGAATAACAGAGCACGAGCACAGCGTACAGACCAATTCGGTTTGGGTATTGTTTTTTATGGTGATTTCTAACTTGGGGCTTCAAGTTTGCCTACAAATTGTAACAGCGCACCTAGCTCATTACATAACCAATTGTGCTCTTGTTCTTCTTTGGAATCCCCCCCCCCCCCCCCCCCCTCGTTAATCATGGCCGCTATAAGCATGATAAGTTACAGTGCTCTGAAGTCGGATTAATCTATACTAGTAAAATAATAATAATAATAATAATAATAATGTGCGGAGCTTTGCATGGCCGCCATAAACATGATAAGTTACTGTAATAACATTGCTACACTCCGTGTTCCAATGTTAAACAGAAGGGTAAGGTCAAAGAAGCAGGTAATTATTGGCAAAAGATGAATCCAGAAATTAAAGAATAAAATAGTTATGAGGTTTCAAAGTTTATTGCATTTTCAAAGCTTGAATGGCCGTCTAAAATATATCAGTATGTGACGAGGACATTGCACTTGCCTCACAAAAATATCTGACTTGTTTGTTCATAAAAAATATAGTAATATAGTGTTTGTCCATATTCACAAACAATATTGTAAATCCGTCTCCGTTACCTTTACAAAGTCATTACTGCTGAAAGAGCACAACTCTAAAGAAAAAAAGAAAGGTAAAGTGAAGGATTTGATCTTCCCCCACATCTGCATCCAATAGACCATCTCTGTTTACGGATGTTTCTTATCCTACAGCGTGTGTAGTAACGAAGCATGTATTTCACTCACCTGCTCCCTCCCATATGCAGGAATTCACTTACTAGTAGTAATTGCTTGATAGGGAAAGGCTCTGCGGCAATCTTTTTGGTTGTTAAGGGCAACTTTTGTGGACAAAGCACGCATAAAATCTGCATACTTTACAGAAACGGTCTATTCACATCGACAAGGGGAAAAAAAGTGAAGATTAATCTTATGCTGGAGCTGAGGAATTCGAGCTTTAACGGCACCATCATCTCATCTGATTTGTATATGTGGCTGTTCATTATGCTTTATGATGGGAAATCTTTCTATCACTTCTGGGTTTAACAATCCCTTAAATAAGGACATTTGTCCCTCACCCCCTCCCCCGCCTTTGTGCCCCTTCTAACAAAACGAGGTTCTTCTACCCTACAGGAATGCTGCCTGCTATCATACGTCACCTCTGGATCCGCTATTGAAGCAAACTTTCAACAGCCTTCAAACAATGACCTATCTTTTGGTGCTCTAAACGGTCTGGACTTAGGACATCGCATTCAACAACGACTTTGTGGCTCTTGACCTTAGACATGCTTTGATACAAATCATGGCTTCGATGAATCAAGGCGTGTAATCTGGTCTGGACGAACACAATTAATGCACATGCGTGAAAGGGAGCCTCTCCCCGTACTGACTCAGGTCGAATATAGGGTGCCATAATGCTCTATTCTGGGGCAAATGCTATTTCCTTCGTTAAAGGACAAGTTCACCTTCATAGACATGTGGGTTGAGAGAATGCAGCAATATTAGTAGAACACATCAGTGAGAGTTTGAGGAAAATCGGGCAATCCGTTCAAAAGTTATGAATTTTTGAAGTTTCTGCTCGGTCACGGCTGGATGAAAAGACTATGTAAGCTTGTGATGTCACATGAGTACAACGATATAAAGAAAGAATAAAGAAAATTCAACATAATTCCATTTTTCTCGCATAATAAAAGAACACTTGACTTCTCTCTTTCAGAAGGCAGGGGGAATAATATTACCCTTAACATACGTCAGTAGCAAGTCGAAGAAATGTGCTCTTTATTCAAAAAGTAAAGTTTTGTGAAATTTTCTTTTTATTTTCCTTATACAGTTGTACGCATGTGACATCGTACACTGTAGTAGTCTTCTCATCCAGCAGTGACTTCGCAAATACTTAAAATATTCATAACTTTTGAATGGATTGTCCGATTTTCCTCAAACTTTCACTGATGTGTTCTACTAATATTGCTGCATTCTCTCAATCCTTATGTACATGAAGGTGGACTTGTCCTTTAATCAGTGATCTCTGAGTCAGTTAAGCTGCACTGCCAATTGTCACTCTAACCTGACGATACTAAAATGTCTTGCCTATATAATGTCCTCACGTGATCCAAACCACTGGCAAAATGCATCAATGAAAATTGGAAGACAATTTTGTCTTGGGCGAGTGCTAACGATTGTTAATGCTTGCAAGACAGGGTACATTATGATATAGGATCTCGCAAAAAAACCAACTTAAATATGTTTTCATGATTCTGAATGCTCGTACGTTCCTGAATCCTGCAGGGTCACTGCCTCTTTGGGTATGTAGACCAATTGTTTCGACTGCTACTTATAGGGTCGCTGCCGTAAAAAGAGAGAACCGTATACAAATGGAGGGTTGTCATGGTCATTGCTTGGCACACGCAGCACATGCAGAATCCAATCATGAGCTATGTCTTAAAAGTTAATGTAACTCATCTAGATTATAGATCATTTTCCTTCAGATACTTTAAATACATCTCACAAATAAATGTCGGTACTAGACAGAACTTATTGAAGCCCCGTTTAGAATGACTAAATACAACATGGCATAGTACAGAACCTTGATATCATGTACTGACATCCGAAAGCGACTGATCTAAATAATTTTCAAGCATCAACCGTTATATTTTGAAATATAATATAAATGTCTTTCAATAACAATAATCATTTCTTAATAGCTGCCACACATCAATAAAAAATCGTTCCTACAAACTTTAACTTGACAAAACCTATACATTTAAATCACGTAAATCAACAGGCCGCTACGTCTCAAAAATTATCGTTAGCCATGAGCATTATATCTAAATTTAAATAAATGTTCAATTCTTTTTATAGTATGCCTACTCAATATGACTTTGTATTGTTGTTTGAACAGAAGAACAGTTCCTCATTTTAAATGCTCTCTCCTTTTCATGAAGGAACATCACGTATACGAACAGTCTGTCCTATTTCATCTACACATTTATACCTTTATACATCACAAAACCAACAAAAATCGCAGGACGTGATTTTCATGAGAACTCAAAACAGGTTAAAAAGGAAACACCTAGTCAGTCTTTAGTTTTCTTTTTCTCTTTCATTTAAAGAAATCAATTCTTCTTCCGTATAGTTATTTTCTAAGGTTTGGGATCACAAAGCGATTGTGATTTTTTCTTTGCATTTTTTTTTTTTCGTCGAACACATTGTTTCGGTCTGGCGTAAGCTTTATCAGACTGACAGATTTGGAGATTGAGAAACCCTTGAAACACTTTTCACTTTAACACCAATCATTTCATAAAAAAGAGACGCTATTGGGTTAGAAGTCAGTATCGATCATAAATAGAAGCTACACAATGATTTGCAAACTTTTAGTTTAGTTTTATCATCCCTTTATAGTGGTTGCCATTGAGTGTTTACTTTCTTTCCATTGTTTAGATAGTTTTGGAAAGTCTACTTGAATGGAATTATATGTTACTTTAAAGATTAGAATCTGCTATGTTAGAATTCATTCTCAACAAAAATCCATGTCTCATGACTGCTGGGGGGGGGGGGGTTGATGCAGGGCCACATAATACTAATACTAATACTAATACTAATACTAATACTAATACTAATACTAATACTAATACTAATACTAATACTAATACTAATACTAATACTAATACTAATACTAACACTAATACTAATACTAATACTAATACTAATACTAATACTAATACTAATACTAATACTAATACTAGTACTAATACTAATACTAATACTAATACTAATACTTATACTAATATTGCTTCCATAACTTGCATCAGAACATCGGCATCCGGAACACTTGTAAATCGTTTTCCTGATATTTATACATGAAGTTGTATGCGTTTGCTTGCATATACATTCATTTGATAATTTCTAATACATTATAATTTCTAATACATACATGATGATGAACTCTTTGATCTGTTTAGATGTTCCTCTTCGGAATTAAGTCGGAATAAGTCACAATCGTCTGCTTTTTTTGACGATCTTATTGTTAATAATGTAAACTCATCTTCAAAAGATATATATAATGATTTTGATTTTGAATATGACTCCCCTCAAATTCCTTCTAAATATGTAACTGTTGATCAGTTTAAAGATTATACAAAAAGTTTTTCACAAAGCATATTTTCTATGTTACATTTAAATATAAGGAGTATTAATAAACATTTTGATGAGTTGCAGATATTAGATAATCAAAATAAACAACAAATTTCAGTAATAGGTTTAACTGAAACATGGTTATCATTTGACGTTAATTTGCCGTATGCATTAAATGGTTATGAGTTTATTGTTAATAACAGAGTAAACAGGACGGGTGGTGGAGTCGCTTTTTATTTATCTGAAAAATTTGAATTTAGTGTTTGTGATGAATTAAATGTAATGAATGAAATTGTAGAGACTTTGTTTGTGGAAATTTGTATTCCGCAAAGTAAGAATATTATAATTGGTATTGTTTATAGACCCCCAAGTTCTAGTTCCAAGGATTTTTTGAATTGTATGACAAATTTATTAAAAAGTCCTTTGTTTATCAATAAAAGCATTTTCATAATGGGTGATTTTAATATTGATTTGATTAGGAATGATGATATCACATCTCAAGAATTTCTTGAAATGTTTTTGTCAGCCTCTTTCTTGCCACTAATTTCGAAGCCAACTCGTGTTACAAATCACTCCGCAACCCTCCTTGATAATATTTTTTCTAATTCTGTGCAGATTTTAAATTCTGCTATAATTTTATCTGATATAACTGATCATTTCCCTATTATAACATGTTTTGATCTTAAACATTTGGTTAATAAGTTTCAATTTTCGTCATTTAGACGTAGAGCTTCACCGGAAAATTTGGCTAGCCTTGGTGCTTGCTTAGATAGGGCTGACTGGTCTAGTGTTTATGATAATGATGACGTAAATGCATCATTTGAAAATTTTTCAGGGATTATGAATAAATATTTAGATGAATATATTCCTAAAATAAAAGATAAGTTAGTTAATTATAAAACGTCTCCTAAACTTCCATGGATTTCAAAATCCGTTCTTCGTTCAATAAATAGGAAAAATAGGTTATATTATAAATTCAAAATGAAAAAAACAGAGAAGTCAAAAAATAAATACACTTCGTATAAAAATATCTTAACGAAGATTATACGGTTGGAAAAGAGGAAATATTATATGATTCAGTTAGAGAAATATAAACATGATATAAAGAATACATGGAAGATATTGAAGCAGGCTATGAATATATCAAAAAAGAAATTAAATATTACAAAGTTAAAACATGATAATAAAATTGTTGAAGATCCTAATGATATAGTTAATATTTTTAACTCTTATTTTTCAATGATTGGGGAAAATCTGGCAGAAAAAGTACCACAGTCAAATATGCATTTTTCTACATTCTTATGTCAACCTAATTCTAGTTCAATTTTTTTTTGTTCCAACTACCAAATATGAAATAATAGATATTGTTACTGCAATGAATAATAAACGAAGTGCCGGTTATGATGATATAAGTAATTTTATTTTAAAGGGAATTATATCATCAATTGCTGACCCACTTTCATATATTTTCAATAAATCTATACTAAATGGTGTTTTTCCTGAAATTATGAAAATAGCTAAGGTTTTTCCTTTATTTAAAAAAGGAGATGAATTTGATGTAAGTAATTATAGACCCATTTCTTTGCTTTCATCCTTATCTAAAATTTTGGAAAAATTGGTGTTTGTAAGAACAATTAATTTTCTTAATATTCATAATGTTTTTACAAATTCTCAATTTGGGTTTCGTCAGAAACACAGTACCATTCATGCCCTTTTGAAGTTTATTGACCACGCCGCGCATACTATTGATAATCATTCTCATCTTATTGGTATCTTCCTGGACTTCTCCAAGGCCTTTGATACGATAAATCATGACATTTTATTATATAAATTGTCTCATTATGGAATACGGGGGAAGGCCTTGGAGTGGTTCAGGAGTTACCTACAAAATCGAAAACAATATGTATCTCTGAACGAGAATGACTCAAATCTAGAATTTATTAAATGTGGCGTCCCACAGGGTAGCTTATTAGGACCATTACTTTTTATCATTTATATTAATGACTTTTGTAGATCATCTGATATACTCTCATTTATACTTTTTGCTGATGATTCCAATGTTTTCTTTTCTCACCGAAATCCAGATACTCTCGTAAGCATTGTTAATTCTGAACTGAAAAAAGTTACTCAGTGGATAAGAGCTAATAAATTATCACTTAATCTCAAGAAAACTAAGTATATGCTTTTTAGCAATTCTGTAGAAGCTTTGCGCACAAATATCATTTTTGATGACACTCTGTTAGAACGTGTATCTCATATAAAATTCCTTGGTATCACAGTGGATGATAAACTTTCATGGAGACCGCACATTATTAACATTAGTACAATCATTTCACGTAATATTGGTATCATAAATAGACTCAAGTCTCATATTCCAATGTCCTCTTTGTTGACCTTGTATTTTTCTCTGATTTTACCGTATCTTAATTACGGACTCCTAGCATGGGGTAGTGCCCATCAAACTTTATTAGATAAATTACTAGTACTGCAAAAAAGGGTACTTCGTATCATATGCGGCGTCCCGCCACGTTCCCATTCAGAGCCATTGTTTACTAAATATAAGATTTTGACAATTAAAGATTTGTATTTTTTTCAGCTTGGTCAGTTCATGTTTAATTACAATGCAAATGCACTTTCCAGTATTTTCAATTCAATGTTTCCACGGAATCAGTTTTTCCATAATTATCCGACTAGACAATCTAATGAGTTTCATTTGCCCCTCCTGAGAACTTTATTAGCTCAGAGTACATTTATATACACCGGTCCTAGATTTTGGAATTCATTAAGCTGTGAAATAAAAAATTCCCCTTCTTTGCATTCTTTCAAGCGCAAGTTGAAATCATTTCTGTTAAATCCTCTTTGATATATTTCGTCATTAGTTAGATCTCATCAACCTCAGGGTTCATCATCCATCCACCAATCTTTCGTTTACTGACTTCATTATTACGTAATGGATTACATGGATTATTATGCAATAGCCATTAAATCCCTGCACAGCTGCGTGCAGTACCAGCCCTCTGAAGCACATTCTCAATCACCCCCTGTTCCATTTCCCTAGTTCAGCGTGTAGGCATTCTCTTATTCTCTTTCTCTTTTTTTCTTTTCCTTTCTCTCTCCCCATTCTTTCCGTCTTTTTTGTCAAGTCGTGTCATGTCCTTTGTATTTCTCCTGTCTTGTTCCTTTCTGTCGTAAATTATAACTGTGATA
Source organism: Diadema antillarum (assembly GCF_040938485.1). Lineage (NCBI taxonomy): Eukaryota > Metazoa > Echinodermata > Echinoidea > Diadematoida > Diadematidae > Diadema > Diadema antillarum. The sequence goes on from NW_027271331.1 coordinate 917,183, forward strand.
AGTATTTGTAAATAAGTAATTCATAAGTTTGTTCATTTTTTGAGTGGTTCACAACATACAAGCTCGCTTTTCAGTGGACCTCTCAGTTCTTTTTTTCCCCTCAACTGAAGCATAACTTTGTACTTTTTTGCCAGTATGCATTCTTTTGTTTATTTGTATCATTTATCTTGTACAAAGTCGAATGTTTATGTTTATTATGTAATTCCAAATATATTATGCGTTATGTTTTGTTGAAAAAAAAGAAGAATGAAAAATAAATGAATTGAATTGAATTGAAAAAAAAACGCTTTTAAGGTGCATTTTTGTAAAAAGAAAATCGTACGTTTGAGTGAGGAAGAACTATAGATTTTCTTTGGGCTTTTTGCATGCTTATCGATGGCAATCTATTCAACATTGCCCTAAAATTCAACAACCAAAACTGATGTCACAATCTATCGAAACTTTATATATTTATTCTGTCATTGCCTATAGCAAAGCTCACTGCTTAATTTGATATCGTGTTTACGTACTGTACAACAATGTACAGGGCTATTTGAACTATGGTCCTTTGTAGAAAGTGTTTTATATTCACAAACAGTCTTCGTGGACTACTGTCCCCACATGTCATCTAACTCTGCGTAGATTTCATCTACAGGATTGATATCCGTGAACTTTTCTCCTGTGGGAAGTTGATGCCCTTCCATGGAAACGTTTCTGTTTGAGTGTCCACCTCCCTGATTATTCAGGCCTGCTCATACTTCCTCGCAACTACTGGCGGACACAGCACATGTCTTCTCTGGGAACTTTCCTCCTATCTTATCTACTGTTGCGTAGAGTTCTGAAGTTGAATTCTCGACGCTGTTTCTATTATCTGTGATGCCTTGGTGCCAGGCAATAGTTCCGTCTCCATCTGTACGTCCATCTCTCTGTTTATCAACTGTAGCATACAATTCCTCAAACGCGCCTTTTTTTACCGCCATTTCTTCCTCGTCTTCTTCACAGCTGTCGTCTCGTCTTGTCTGATATTCTGGGTTAGGATAGTAGACTTGACAATCTTGGCGAGGATTCAACAGACTATAGTCATCCGAGTCGGCTGTAGCATACAGTCCATCTCTCTGCTTATCGACTGTAGCATACATTTCTTCACACCTGCCTGAATTTACCGCCGTTCCACCCTCGTCTTCATCACAGTTCTCGTCGGATCTTTGGCTTTCTCTTGTCTGATAATTTGGATCGAGATAGTAATCCTGACAGAGGCCCGGATTTAATATGCTATAGTCATCCGAGTCGAATACCGAAGGGGTCCGTGGTACCTGGCTTATGATAGTGTCGTCAGGCTCCCTTTGTTCCATCTCATAGTACAAGATTTCCTCTGGCGCCAAAGGGCGGAAAGCTATGCCGAAGGGTGAGTTCGCCGAATCTTCCTCTCGAATATGGTCAGGAAAAGGGTGGCACTGGTTATCAACTTGTAGTTTCCATTTGTCGGTTGGTTGGCTCACTGCACCGGTGGTGTCGCTTCCAATTTCGCCGGTTGTAATGCTCCGTTCAAGGCGTTTCACAGGTCGCTCTTTGACGGGGAGTCTTGATAATTTTTCTCCGTCTGTTGTGTCCCAAGCCCACGAGGAGCTGTTGCTCTGTGCGCACTTTGTCATTTGTGGTTTCGTCGCGCTACAACCTACGACTGGACCCCGTGCAAGATCATCCAGCGAGTTGTAGACAGTCGGATCGAACAGATGAGCCTGATTCATTGCAGTACCTCCGTAAGTTGTTACACCGCCGAAATCACTGGAGACGAATTCATGGTATCCATAATCCTCGTTGTTCGAAGTATCATGATGTAATAATCCAAGCGAGCACTGCGCTCCATGTAAGTGCTCGTCCGTTGATTTTAACCGTTCCGCGGCCAAACCGTGGTCCCCGAACATGTCTTTCGAAAAGGTGTCCTTAGACATTTGGTGTCTGTCCCCAACATTTCTGAGTATCTCCTCCGTATCTTGGTAGAGATGAAACGAGACCTCTCGTCCACTTGCAGGGTATTCGGGAACCGGTGGGACTGGGAGAACGGGGCGTCCCGCTAAGCTGGAAGAATTGTTGTCCGGCGGGACCAGTGTGTCCATTGGGTAAGCGTCATTAGTAGCTTGACTACCAGGAACTGGAGATTGCATGTAATCGTCGTCCGTATGATTTCGATGTCGACTTCGTGTGTATCTGCAGTAAGACGAAACAGGTCTGCTTATCAGCTCAATCCTACTCTCCCATAAAATCAAACCGGATATTGTAACAAATCTATCCCGAATAACATGCACAATATGATCACGTGAAATATTAGGACGAAAAAGAATGCAACTTTGTTAATGGTTGGATATATATGAAACACACGTATAATATTTTTTAGTATCACTGGCAAATATCATGCGGAATCTCAACGAAACAGATAGATCAAAGACGGGCACAATTTGGGATCAATTGCTTGCAACGAACACAACACTGTAGTAATTTTTCAACCATTTTCGTAGTGGGACTATAAAAAAAAAAAATCCATCCTCCCTATTGGAAGCGTAATTTCACATTTGAACTGATAAATGGGAACATCTCTCTCCATTTTTCTTTCTCTATCTCTCTCGCCAATTTGCCCTCTGCACGCAATGTTTATTAAAGCTCTGTACAAGCATTACTTTCAACCTCCTGCTTCCTCCTTGAATCAAATGTTCATGTATTGTTTTTTTCATTCATGCAACCATAAAAGCTTTACAATGATTATGTTCCAGCAGAGACTGCACTTTTGTATTTCTCCTTTGTTATTTGGATATCTTTTGTTTAATTTTCCACAGCCATAAACGAACAAACGAACGAAATAAATCTACGACAGTCCCCTTAGCACTCTCCCTGCCAAAGAGAATACAAGTTCTCTTCTACTTGTCGACACTGCAAGATATAAGACCATGAGGATAAATAGTAAACCACTTGAATTGGTTTCACAACACTAACCTTTTCTTCTTATTCAAATAACAGACCGCAGTGATGAGACAAAGCAGTGTGATGAAGACCACAGAGAAAGTTGCCGACAAAGCCAGCAAAGAAAGAGCATAGGCTGTCGCGGAATAGGAAAGTACGAAAGTTATATTGATACACGAAAACAAATACATGTACTATGCACCCATTCAGATTATTCATAGTTGTAGATTGTGCATAAGAGTAAAGCTGTCACTGTATTTTTTCATGAATATCAGCTAGTCAATGTCCCTAAAGATTGAAACAAGCGCAAAATCCCTTACATTCCACAGTTAAAGGGGATGGCTAGTAACTGATCAGTGGGAATCAGTAGGAATGCTGGGGGATGATTGTTCAATTCCTTGTAGGATTCATTTAAGAGTACGTTATATATCTATTGTTTTGTGAATATTATTTGCTTCAGAATGGTCTCGTATTCAAGTAATGCGCAGTTTAATGCCCCGTCACTCTACAGCCATGCTAACCTGGAAACATTAAACTTCACATAACTTGAATATGAGACCATTCTGAAGCAAATAATTGTCACACAACAATAGATATATCATGTACTCTTAAATGAATCCCACAGGAATTGGAACAATCATCCTCCAGCATTCCCACTGATCCCTACTGATCAGTTACTAGCCATCCCCTTTATACTATCCGTTGAGATAAGGTTTCGGCTTTTAACCTTTTGCGAGATACTTTAAAACCACTATATGAAATGTTAAAGAACATGCAGTTCTAAGAGAAATGTAATGTTTATTATTGATGAATATCGGGTATGAAATAGCTGAGATATCCGAAAAAAAAACCAGAGTAAAACATAGCAACCTTCATAAAAAGTGGGCTCCACCAGAACTCCGGATGTAATGGTTCAGTGCTTCCCAAACGATTTCATGCAAACACTAAAAATGCCATACAGACAAAGAAAAACTTTGATAAAAAACAATAGTAAATAACTAATTAACGTTAGGATGTTACCTCTTTATGTTTTCTTGCCTATGGCAGCCTTGTTAGCTATGTCGTAATCAGGCCAATTTTTCCATTGCAGTCATGTTATTGTGTTATAATTTATAGTTTTGTAGTATGTTGAATCGAATTTGTTCTATGTTTGTTTATTTTAATGTGTCTGAGATGAGGAATAAACAACAACATTGATAATAATAAACGTTACAATACAATAGTTTACTGGATTATTGTAAAAATAGTAGAAGTTCATCAGATGTTATGATAGCGATCGGGATGTCTTTTGAGGATTTACCTTTTTCGCAAAATGGACTGGACGCGTTCCAACCTGGCGAGTGTGTCGATGTAGTATCGTCTGATGATGTCACACAAAGCAGTGTCGCACTACCACTGACTCGGTAACCTTCATCACATTCCAGGGTGACCATAGATCCAACCCGCACGGTATCTGAATCCCATTTTCCGTGCAAGACTTTAGCAAGATGGTCACATCTCGACACGTTACCTGAATATGGAAAATGATTGTAACAAACTTTTTAGACGTATATCTGTAGGCCTACATCAAGGACAAGAATACAGTTCTTTGCAATCTTTTTTTTTTCTATTTGGAAGAAAAATATCATTCAGAGGGGTGAAAGTTTAGGTGTGATTTTTCTTCACTTTGTCTCCCTCTATATACAAAGCAGTAGATGACATTGTCGAGTCCCACTGGTTCCGTTTTTTCCGACATGTTTGCTAATGTACAGATCGGCAGTTGCGATATTAAATTTGATTTGTACAGGGAGACAAACTGAAGAAAAATCACACCTATTTTGTTTTCTTTGTGTTGCACGATGCGCGTTAGAGGCTATAGAGGATGGGGTGTGAAGGTGAGGGGAGGTCGTTTTAATTGTTATCAGTAGAAGGCAGTTTCATTCTAAGAAAAAAAAAGTACAGAGCCCAAGTCTACAAACAAACAGAATTAGAAATTAACGGTTATGATGACATTAAAGGACAAGTCCAACTTCATATACATGTGGATTGATGAAGGCAACAATATTTAGTAGAACACATCAGTGAAAGTTTGGGGAAAATCGGACAATCCGTTGGCAATTTTTTTTTTTATCTGCTCAGTCACTGCTGGATTAGAAGACTACCACAGTGTTACGACACATGCGTACAACGATATAGGGAAAATAAAAAGAGAATTTCACAAAACTTTAATAAAGTGCAAATTTCTTCGACTTGTTACCGACGTATGTTAAGGGTGATATTATTCCCACTGCTTTCTGAAAGAGAGAAGTCAAGTGTTCTTTTGTCATGCGAGAAAAGTGAAAATGTTTTGAATTTTCTTTATTCTTTCTTTATATCGTTGTACACAAGCTATATCAGTCTTCTCATCCAGCCGTGACTGAGTAAAAACTTTAAAAATATCCATAAATTGTGAACAGATTGTCCGATTTTTCTCAAACTTTCACTGATGTGTTCTACTAATATTGCTACATTCAGAAAACCCACATGTCTATGAAGGTGAACTTTTCCTTTAAGCCAAAACCAGTTACTTTTAAAAATAACACTTTATATTCGGCATCAAAATTATTCAATACATTACCAACAGAACAGTGATCTCTGACTTCAATTACCGCATTCTCAAAAGCAATTTCGCACACTTCCTTTACTAATTTATCCACCCGATCATATCACACTTCTCTTTAGTACACAGTGCCTTGTGTAATCAACGTCTCCCACTAACTTGTCACATGTTTGATTTTTTTTTTCTGTACTTACACATTGTCATGATTGTATACTTTGTGACTTTTTTTTTTGCCTTTTTTGCGTTCATTTGCAATGATTATTTCGTGTTGTTTTGACTGCATTCTCTTCGTGATATGATTTCTATGTTTTGATATTATTTCACGGCCTTGCTAAAAAAACAGGTTATATCTTATAGCAAGCTTTTACCGTGGTTAAATAAGTAAACTCAAACTCAACTCAAGAAATGTATGAAAACATTTTTTTTTTTCACGTGCATTGCAATCAATGCACATGTTTTTTATATCTGCGTTTGATTACAGACATAATCACAGACTACTTCATCATTGACATTTACACATCCTGGTGTCGCATGGGAATATCTACTCTTGAAATTTTCATCGTCTAGATTTCCCTGTCTTAAAGTGGGGGGGGGGGGGGGGGGGGACCGTAATGGTGTGTACAAGAAAACAACCTTAGCCCGTCTGTGACAGGATATAGGCCTTTGGGAAGAGCAATATAATCTTGGCTGTTATAAGAATGTTGTAAATGATAAGAAACTTCAGTGAGCAGAAAGATTTTAGGGAAGTATCGTTATCACCTTTAAATTTGTTGTACTACTAAACATAGGCGTAGCCAGGATTTTTTAGAGGGGGGTGTTCAAGATTAGATCTATTATTTATTTTAACTGAAAATAATTGATTGACAGGAGAAGCGGGAACGCTTTGGAAGTATGGTGGAGAGAGGGGGTGGGAAGCGGGAAGAAGCTCAAAGGAGTTTTGCCGATAAACATGGAAAATGATAATAATAACGATAATAATAATGACAATAACAATTATGATAATAATGTGAATTCAATCAACTCATCGTTTATTGTCCATATGGGAATTTGTTCTCTTTACATGTAACTCAATGGAAATTACATATTCAGAAGATACAGAGACATGTAGACATAAAAATAAAACATCCTAATATATGAAAGTGACATTAACAGGAAACAAGGAAAAGGAAATGTCAGATTTAATTATTTCATATCTATCTTAACTATTTCTGTCATTCTGTTTAGTATTATTATTATCATTATTATTATTATCATTATTATTATCATCATAATCATTTTCTAGTACAATTATTATTATTATCATCAATCATTATCGTTATTATTATTGTATCGTGTTCGTAGTGATCTCATCTGAAATTTCATTAACTTAACTTCTCTTTTTTCACGGTATAGAAGTGTGATTTCGTCACCAAAATTCACTATAAGCCTATAAGATAATTCCATCACCTAAGCTATCAGCCGCAAGCTATCAGCCGAATATGACTGTTTGGGCACTTCGCTGCCGTCCGTAACCATTCTGCGAGCGAGCGACCGAGAAGAAACTTTATTTTCTTTAAAACGTAGATTCGTCATCAAAATACAATAATTGATTTTTATTAAGTACATCTTCATGCCGCATTCGAATATAGTTACCCAAGTATTATGATATTCAGGCATGGCAGATCACGCTACTGGAAACCATCTTGTTCCTAGATTTTACGAGCGATAAAAAATTGGAATTTTGTATACTGAGAACAGGGGGGCATTTCATGAAGGAACTTGTCCGATAAAATATCTGACAAGTCAATTATATCCGACAAGTTTTGAGAAATTCTTAAGTCTGATTGGCTGATTTCTCTGAACTTGTCGGGTATAACTGACTTGTCGGACATTTTATCCGACAAGTTCCTTCATGAAACGCCCCCCCCCCCCCCCCCAGGTTCTAGTGTATTGTTTCTCCATTCTCATGATGGTGTATATTTTATCGGCATCTTCCGTTCTCATATAGTGGGTATGATAGGACTAGGCTATTGGTCACAGGCCATTATCCACAGATGAAATTCATCTATTTTAGGTCAACCTCCGCCCGATTCCTTGCAGTTATATACTAAAATTCTTCATAAGTAAAAGAATAATATGACATTAGATAGAGACACAAGATACAAACCAATTCCCTTTTATAAGAATAGTAACTATCAATATAACCTGCATTGCTTAAGATACTTAAAATGCGAGTGAGCGAAGGTAGCGAACGCTTCCGGGTATTTCTCTTCCACTTTCTTTTTGTTTGCTCTTCTTTCCTTTCTCTTTCCTTTTCTTTTCCTTTCCTACTTTCGTAGATGTTTTGTTGGGTTTTTTGACCAGCCAATTTGAGGGGACATGTGCCCCCCATGCCCCTTCCCGTAGTTATGCCAATGCGACTCATGGGCAATGTGAACTAGTAGGGCCGTCGAAGGCGGCAAACCCACCCCTCTACAGTGTCAGAGCCCTGTTGTTATGAAGGAAATTTATCTTGATTCTTTTTCTTACGAGCTACATTGAATTTTGCTTTAACTTATAGATTTAATGTAGTATCCCAGGAAGTCACTGGGTTAAACATGGTTGGAGTGGTTGAATGCAACTGATTGACAAATCGCCCTTCTCAACATGTATAAACACCGATTACTCAGTGTGTTTTGAGTAAGCCATGATATTAAAAAAAAAAAAAAAAAAAAAAAACATCATGGGCTTTACATACTAGGATGGGAATCGAACAAACGACCTCCTGATTACTAGACAGGCGTCATATCCACTAGACTACCGAGCTTTCGCCCGATAGTCAGTGTTGGTCCGAATCCCTTAAAGTTAATAGCAGCGAGTACTGCATATTTTATTCAAATTAATAACTCCACGCAAGGATCATTAATTTAAAAAGAGCCAAATTAATTCAGACATAGCAGAATAATACAATAAGGCAACAGCTTGCCCAGGTAACCCACAATGCGTGTTTTTTTTTTTTGCCCGTACCTTTCTTGCGGAGGCCACGTCCGCCACGTTTTTTCTGAAAACGGAGGGAGTGGCAACCGCCGGAAGGGAGTACGTCAACGCACGTCGGCCGTACGGTTGCGCAAGGTGTAAGTACGTGGCCCGCACGCTGTTTACGTGCAAAAAAGTGGGCAAAATTTGAGATCCGTACGTGGGGAGTACCGATTCCGTACGGATTTTGGAACACGCAGACACGTCTTGGCACTTTTAGTGCATGAGGATCTTTCGCTTCGATTGATCGAGCTGCGTGAGGCGCGTGCTCTCTACGGTCAACTCACTGACACCGGGCGTCTTTTATATTTTTTCGTAAAAGACGCACGGTGTCAATTCGTTGTGCGCTCGTTGGCTGTAGAGAGCACGCGCATCATACGGGGAGTGAATCCGTGGCCCAAACACAGCCCGGACGCAGCAGAAGTTTCTCATGCAGTAGCCTAAAATTGCTACGTCGTGTCTGTGGGCTCCCAAATCCGTATGCTTTTGCCAACGGACGTTGAACAAGTGTGTGTGTGTGTGTGTGTGTGTGTGTGTGTGTCAACGGCGTAAATCCGTGCTGAGGAGTGGGGGGGGGGGGGCGGGATGATCGGCGATAGTCACCATCACCACGATTACAAGCCCATAACCGGACGGGTGCAGCCAGTGACGTACCGTGGCGGGTTGGTCAAGACAGGGGGGGGGGGGCACCTCGTGGAAAAGTAATTTTTAGGGTGTGTATGCATGCTTGTGCGTGTGTATGTGTGTGTGCGCGTAGGTGCGTGTGCTGTCAGTCTGGAAACTGTAATGGGGACTGCAATACATAACGGAATGTGATACATTCCACTGCGCAGTCATGTTTTTCCTTATGGATTATGGAATGACGGACGTCGGGTGTGAAACGACAAATTACTGGCAGTAACATCAGGAGAATTGCATAACAATTAAAATGAATGCGAGCGAGCGGAGCGAGCTAGCTTGAAAATTTTGACATTTTACAGTCCCCAAACTGCCGTTTGTAGCTATATTTTTTCGCTTTGGAAATTAAGTGGGCGCACCGGACGCAACTGCTGGCAATTACTGGCAACGACATCAGGAGAATGACATAACGATTATATGCGAGCGAGCGAAGCGAGCGAGCTTGAAAATTTTAACATTTTACAGTCCCCAAACTGCCGGTTGTAGCTATATTTTTTCGCTTTGGAGATTAAGGGGGCGCAACGGGCGCAACTGCTGACAATTATTACTGGCAGCAACATCGGGAGAATGGCATCACGATTAATGCGAGCGAGCGGAGCGAGCGAGCATGAAAATTTTGACATTTTACAGTCCCCAAACTGCCGTTTGTGTAGCTATATTTTTTCGCTCTGGAAATTAGGGGGCGCACCGGACACAACTGCTGGCAATTACTGGCAGCGACATCAGGAGAATGACATAACGATTATTGTGCGAGCGAGCGAAGCGAGCGAACTTGAAAATTTTTGCATTTTACAGTCCCCAAACTGCCGGTTGTAGCTATATTTTTTCGCTTTGGAAATTAAGGGGGGGGGGCACCGCGTGCAACTGCTGGCAATTACTTGCAGCAACATTAGGAGAATAACATAAAGATTATAATATGCGAGCAAGCGCAGCGAGTGAGCCTGCAAATTTTGACATTTTACAGTCCCAAAACTGCCGTTTGTGTAGCTGTATTTTTTCACTTTGGAAATTAAGGGGAGGGGGGGGGGGGGCGCACCGAGCGCAACTGCTGGCAATTACTGGTACCAACATCAGCAGAATGGCATAGCGATTAAATGCGAGTGAGCTTGAAAATTTTGATATTTTACAGTCCCAAAACTGCCGTTTGTAGCTATACTTTTTTGGCTTTGGAAATTAAGGGGGGTGCAACGGGCGCAACTGCTGTCAATAACTGGCAGTGACATCAGGAGAATAGCATAACAACTAAAAATGTGAGCGAGCGGACCGAGTGAGCTTGAAAATTTTGACATTTTGCAGTTCAAAAACTGCCTTTTGTAGCTATATTTTTACGCTTTGGAAATTGAGAGGGGGCGGATCCGCCACTGGTAGTCAATGGTGTCGGTTTATGTTCATGATTTGGGGAGGTATGACGAGCTAGGGGACGTCGAAGTGACCAAATGGGGGAAGGATATCCAAAATCTGCACTTTAGAACATCCTCTAATATTATTGTTTGTGTTTGTGTGTGTGTGTGTGTTTTATATACATGAAAAAGTTAGGAAATAGCCCAGGTCAAGTCTTATTATTGGCAATGCAAGGCATTTTGATATAGACTAGTATGTAAAGCAACACTGCAAAATCATTAATGATCTAGCTTTGATATATACGAAGCGTAAGGTACAAAGGTGTACATTCTACATTACATTGCGCAACGTTACAGCGACTCTTTTTGCCGTTCGGATGTTCTGAATACACTGTGCACATCCTGCTTATATTCAGAATGCCAACCAGGAATCATGCGGAATCGTAATATTTTGTCGGCTCAGGACTTTTTGCACAATGTTTCACGTTATATACCTCTTTAATTATGGTTAAAAGAAATCATAGCAAAATATCTTATTTCTTGATCCTCCTTTCATGTCGATTTAAAAAGCAGTTTAGTAACCCTTGAATTACCATTTTGGTATAATCAAGTTTTTTATTCGTTTTTAACGAGCGGATGCGGGGGGGGGGGAGCTTGGCGCCCCCCCCCCCCCACACACACACACACTGAACAGGGATCGAATGTACCACTGTTTTGCATGAAATATAAAGTATGAGGGAAGTGGCAGCAAAAACATGAAGACTTTTTGTTTTTGTTTGTTTGTTTTTTTCTTTTGCTTGTCAGCCGACTTTTGACGGAAAATCAGACCTTGAAAGAAGGAAGGATTTTTGTTGTTGTTTATCTTATCTTTTGATTTTCTTTCTTCTTGACTGACAGGTGATTTTGACCCCCCCCCCCCTTTTTAAAAACGTAGCATAGCCCTGAATAATGCCCAAATATATTCAATGAAATGGTAATATGGATCTCCATTTCTTTGTGTGTAACGTACCGGTATTATCTTCCTGTATGTATTGTATTTTTCTGTTTTCTTGATTTAAGTCAATAAAGCAATCATCCCACAGGCATCGTTCTGTAATGATGGTGGGTGGGGGAGGGACTTGGAGTTGGAATATCTGTGCGAGGGAGCGGAGCGACCGAATGGGGGGAGGGTGTGGGAGAGGGATACCCCCCTCTCAGACGAGGAAGATTTTGCATTTTCAGACCTGAAATTAAGCGATCTGGTGCACACTTTTGGTGAAATTTTGGATTTACATGTTTACAATGTATAGGCCTATACTATTTGACGTTGTCAACGTCTGGGTCATACCTTATGTCGATATTACTGTCTTTGCGAGCGAGCGAAGCGAGCGAGCGCTTGAGAAAATTATGTATACATTATCCTACAAGACTATTCAGCTCTATTACCTATCTGGAGGCGGGCGTACGAACGTCATGCAATATGCCAAAATTGATGCAATCACATTTCTGCTTCCTCCATTTTTCCCTCAAATTTCAGGAGGGGGGGGGGGGGGGTGATTGTACAGGCCATCCCCCCTCCTCCATTTCAGGGGGGGGGGGGGGATATATCCCCCCCATCCCCCTCCCCCGGGATTTACTCCCATGGTGTGTGTGTGGGGGGGGGGGGCAATGCACGGTGCAATGTGCGTCCCTCAAGAACATACATGCATCCCCCAGTAATATTGGAGGTGTTCATAAAGGGGCATTAAATGCAAATAATTTGATATTAAATGATTTTAGACATTAAGTGTAAAATCTTAGTCGATACCTAGCTGAATCATTACAAAAAATCTTTCATTGCAACAACTTCCTATTTTCGTCCTTGCACAGATGCACTGCGTTTGCGAATAAAATATTCCCACATCAGACACTACAGAACAGAACTAACTTAGGTCTGCTGATACTGGCACGTCATGACAGGGCTATTAGGAGTGTCGATCGTGGAAAAATTAGGAACTTTTAGTTTTGTGCGCCTCCGCCAAAAAAAAAAAAAGAAGAAAAGAAAAAACCCGGATATGAATGGGTCTAATAATTATATTATCAAAACTCATTCAAATTATTGCATATCTTTATCTTCAAAATTTGTGGTCAAATCATGAGACAGAGTACTAGTAGTTTAACTTTGGAGGAATAAAAATTATTCACTTTCCGGAAATGGAAGTGGCAGCTAAAGGCTTTTGTTTTTATATTAGTGTTAATAGTCTGGATCCCCCCCCCCCACACACACACAAATTAGCTTAAATTAACTTCAATTATTAAGAACAAAAAATCGAAATTTGAGGCACTGCATTGTGTAGCGTTTTTTCTCACTTTATTTTGGGAAAATAAGGAAGTTGATAATTTGGCAAAAAGCCGAAAGGTTCAGCTCCCCTCCCCTCCGCAGGCGAAATTGTGCTCGTATAACCAATGTTACTACTAGTAATGTACTACTAGTTATGTATGAAGCATCAGTATAGTTAAGACTTAAGACCCCAATTCCATGAATTACTTTTACAAAAGATAATGGAGAGGGGAAGACCGGATAGATCGCCGTTTTTGGTGTAACGCCTGCCATGCATATGGAAAAGGGCGCAAAACAGCATTGGATAAGTAACCGACGCATTTTGTGTATAAACAAATGGGAGAACCTGACCCAGACCACACCCGTGTAGCCAGGGAGACGATGGGTGTGGTCGCCCCCAAAACGCAAAAAAAAAAAACAAGGAAACGAAAAAACATGAAGAAAAAAAGGAGTAAAAAAGACAAAAAGGTGAGGAAAAGAAAGAAGAGAAGAAGTAGAAACGTCGACGCTTCGATAATACACAAAGCGCGTCACAGAATCGGTATAGCATGCATTGCACACACATGAATGCATCATACACAATTTACGGTACCGCGTACGGTATAATACCGGTAAACGGTGAACGTTATGCGCAATGTATCTTCGCGATTCGGCCAGAAAGCAAAGCAGGGAAGAGAGAGAGAGAGAGAAAGAAAATGAACACAAAAGAAAGGAAAGGCGGAATTCAAAACGGAAATAAAGGCGGTAAAGACAGCTTTTGTTTCATTTTTTAACATCTAAACATTGTTGAAGAGGGGTGTTGAACAGCTCAAACACCTCCCTTTTGCCCAAGGGAGGTGTTTGAACACCTCAAACACCCCCATTTTGGCAAAGGGGGGTGTTTGAACACCCAAAACACCCCCCCTCGCTACGCCCTTGCTACTAAAATAATATGCGCTTTGATATCCAATTCATCATCATGGAGCACATACAATGTGAATGCATGGACATCGGCTGAGATGAACGGTTGAATATTCACAAGTGAAAAGTTGTGAATTTCATTGCTCCAGTGCCAAGAACGATGGATTTCATCGAGTTGAAAGTGAAACAATGTGTAGGTGATTTATGTTATTAAGATTAAAACCCATGATGACAAGGTTGGAATACCATTAGCAAATATTAATGATCCATCTGACCCTTTGTTTTGATGTATCACAGAAACTGTTCAAGAGACCATTAACGTAAAATAGAAACTTCTTAACGACTGGTATACTGTATGAACGGTGTGAGAAGCTACAGTAGCCCACTGCTTATAGTGGTGCACATTTCCCTCACTCTTTCTCATTAATTAGCGTCTGTTCTATGCGCTTACTAACATTGATTGAACGGTTATACTTCTTCAGTGGACGTGATGGACCCGTAAGACACACACACACACAGACAAACTATATCAACTCTGACGGGCAAACAATTTCCTTATAGTAAACTCATAAGCACAGCCAGTAAAAACTGTGTAATTTTTAGTACGCAATAAAAGTTCCTTTCGTGTCAAATATTAGGCGTATCTAGGTTAAGCATTTACGTTCCACTGGTTGGCAAGAAGGCGCCGATGCGTTCCAAACTAGCTGGTGTGTCGACCCCACACAAACCAACGTTGCACTACCATTGATGATGTAACCTTCATCACACACAAGAGTGACTAAGGACCCAAGCTGTGTGGTGTTGAGATTCCATTTTCCATGAGACACGTTACCGGGGTGATCACAGTTCGACTCGTTAGCTGAAAAATAGAAAACGGTTTATGTGAAAATAATGATTTTAATTCTAATGGCTAAAATTAGCAGTTAAGAGAGGCAAAATTATTCTTGTTTGACGTCTCTATAATTCCTGTCCAAAGCAAAATGCGTGGCTCCAATATAAAATCAATTATTACTTTTTTAAGAGAATCGAGAACGCAGGAGGCAGGTGGGGATAATGTTCGTTATTCCAAAGGATCGTTTTCTGAAACACACATTTGTGTGTGTGTGTGTGTGTGTGTGTGTGTATTATACCCAGATGTTTGTCACTCCAAAATGAAATAAGGTTCGTCAATAACAACATTTTAGTGGCGTTATTCCGGAGGTTCGTTATTCCGAATGTTTGAAAAAAAAAACACCAAACGACCTGGCGCAATTACAAATTGGAGCCAAGGTCAGAGGGAATAGATTCAGAAGAACCTCGGTTTTTGCACTTAAAACGAAGCGGTGTTTGCTTTTAGCATTACGGCAACATGCAAGTTTTCTATGCTTTGTTAATGAAGAAAAGCGCACACAACTTTCTTCTTTTATTTCTTCTAGCACTTTATTAGTTTTAATACTTAAGCAACGATTGACAGCAGATGTAATTTTCAGAGTCTTGGCTTTGAAGTTGTTTTTTTTTTTTTGGGGGGGGGGGCGGCGTTATGTAATCTGAAGAACATTGATAGAAAAACTGTTATGAAGCAGACCAGTATATGACACTTATTTGAACATTCATTCGGCTTCATAAATGATGATTAGGTTATTTTGAACAAAAGAGGGTAACATGCTCCTGAATAGCATACAATGATAAAGTTACTATAGATTCATGTGCAAAGTGCAAGGTGTAATTTGTCAACAGTGTTTTCCTTGTACACTGTATGAAGCAAGTATACAGTACCCTGTGACGCGTTCTCGAAATTTAGACAGGTTGGTAACGATGCATTCCAGTCAAGCGAACTGTTCTCAGGAAATCTTATACATCGCAGCGTAGCACTGCCATTGATAACGTAATTGTAATCACAAGTGAGAGTTATTGAAGATCCCAGTGACGTGTTGGTTGAGTTCCATTCTCCGTTAGACACGTTACCAGGATGCTGGCAAACATCAGGGGCTACAGCGTAGATGAGAGCAAGGATTAAAAGAGAAAAGGTCGTGTTAACTACAGACGTTGATTACTCGAAATAATGCTAATTCACAGGATTTACTTTTCACGAATATATTCTCGTCTGGGAAGATTTTTTTTTTTCTATTCTGTTATACTTAGTTGTTTTTCCAGCTCACTTGTAATTCTCAATCTCTGTCTTGAAATTAGCCTCTCGAGTTACTCAAGAGAGCAAGAAAATTAAATCCTATTTTGACTTAAGATTGACTTTTCTTTTCCTTGCAAATTCAAATGTTCTTTTATGTATTTTATTTCACTAATCATCTTCTCTTCTTTTTGTTTACTTGTGGTGCTAAAGTGTACTTCATCGATTGTCACTTGATGTACAGCGGACGTTAAGGGTTTGAGAAAGGAAGCACGGTATGATAATAATGTTGGTGGAGAGAGTATATGTTTACTCTTAATTTACCTTCATTACCAGCAGGATTCTCTTTTATCCACCATCATTTTTTAAAATCTTTTGACTCAAACCAGCATTTCTTCAGTAACCACAGAAATATAAACACAGGGAATTAAGGGAGAACAAAAGTTACTAAAGCGAATGGAGAATGGTCATCTTCGTTTGAAGAAACAAAATAAAGCAAAAACTTACGCCTGACCGCTTCGCAAGATGGGATCGACGAATTCCAATTCGGGAAGTAAGTCGACCGTCCGGGTAGTCCCACACACTGCAGTGTTGCGCTGCCATTGATGATGAAT
This sequence comes from Diadema antillarum, assembly GCF_040938485.1. NCBI lineage: Eukaryota > Metazoa > Echinodermata > Echinoidea > Diadematoida > Diadematidae > Diadema > Diadema antillarum. The sequence continues at coordinate 933,624 of NW_027271331.1, forward strand.
CCCTGGTCACAAGCGAGGGTTACTATGGAACCAAACCACGAGCGGTTGGAATCCCATGTGCCATTTTGGACAATGACAAGTTGGTCGCAAAATCCATATAACACTACAAATAAAGGCAGCCAGGAATAAGCAGAAAATGTATGAGGAGCAAGAACGTACTTCAAGGCAAACCAACTCTATTGCGTCCACACGAAGTCTGTTTATTTGAACTCAATCTGGCAAGTTTCTATTGAAAATTTTTCATCATAACCCAGGGAAAATGAGCACAAGTCAAAGAAATGACGACAGACCGACAGTAAAAAACAAAGGTGGTAGACAATTGAAGGCATGACAAAAGTATTTCATGTGAATCCAGGTTTAATAGTCATTTTATGCTGAGATCAGGAAGGTGGAACCACCTCCCTGCTGAGATGAAGGATATGCTACATATTAAGTCGGGTGTTTATGATGTCATAAGTAATCCTATTACACCATGAACTGTGAACGTCCTGCAAATGGGGATACACCACTCCACTAAATGCGTGTTTTACACATACACTGCTGGAAATGAATATTGCATGTGCAATAAGAAAGAAAGAAAACATTTGTTATCCCTTTTGTTCAGCTATTACCATTGAATGCATAATATACAGCAGGCTGGAATCTGAGGTCCGCCATGCTTGGACACGACCACTCATGAAAATTAGTTTCAGAAGAGGACAAGTCAGTAATTGTCTCTGACGGGACGCACAGACACGCGCCTCGGTGAATGACAGCTACATCAATGATATTTCTTTGTTCGCGACACATGGAGACACACTCCATGTCGGTCCTCACGTCATGTCTGGGGAATGTCAGAAGTAGAGTAACGACCTGTGTGTCTGTTAATCCGTTGTAGCATCCGAGATACCCAGGTTCTGCAAGGAAAAATACATTACTTACGAATAAACTTTTCTAGAGAAATTGAAAGAACCACTCACTTGTATACATGGTGTACGTCTATTCAGTTCAACATCTTTATTCCAATTCAATTCAATAGTTTGTTTATTTCCATCACCAAAAAAGAAAAAGAAAACATGATTCAAAGCGGTACAAGTTGTCGATTTGTCTTTCAATCATCTGATAAGGACAGCCCTTTTTTTATCTAATACTCTATATGCACGAATGATTTCATAAAAAAAGAAACATGCACACTTTGTCATGGTAACCAAAAAAGAATTAAGTAATCATAACGACGAAAAACAGTGTTCCACTGAAAAGCCAAGTTCGTAAGACATGGAACACTGGAAACAAAACAACGACAGTACCAGTTTGTAACACCAATAATATATAGTCACATTAAATTCATTTATATACCATTGCACATTTGCTCTTTATGATGCTGATACTATAAAACAATACTTTCTATGATTTCAGAATGTAAACATATAAAATATATAACATAGCAAATTTGTGGCCCAGATTCTATTTGGCCGTAGGCCCTATATGCCAGGAAAATGTGACCAAAACAATAACGACAACAACAACAATAACAACATAAAACACAGAAATAACAGAAATGAAGAAGAATGCACAGACACAGTTACTGGACAGCGAAGAAAGAGGAAATAAGAGCAGGGAAGAATTGAGAAAGAAAAGGAAAAGGAAAGGAATGGAAAAGGTCTGTGGACATCTTACACAATCTCAAGGACAAGTGAAACATGGGGGATTTTTCATAAACGGAATTACCTGGTATATGTGGAAAGCAAATTATTTCATTATGATTAACTTAACAGATTAACAAAACTTTGGTCCAGTTTAAGCAAATGTATTTACAGTGTGTACAGTTCTCACTAAGGGAAGATGAAATTAATTGGATTGTATAATCGGATAGCAATGTACGTGGCTGTATTATATTCCTCAAGCAAGAATTCCATAATTTGAATACCGTAATACCAAACTTGAATAAAGCGTCATCAGAGCAGAATAAAAGGGGTAATATTTCAATCTAATCATTATACCTATGCTATCATTTTCATTTAAAAATGGCGGCGATTAAACTTTCCTCAGAGTTGCACGTACAACAGCACCTTCTGCATTTCTTTGAAAGGTTACTGTGTTGGGTGGAGTATCATGTTGGAAAAACACAACTAAAGCGTAGTATACTCTCCTGTGAGAACAGGTCTCATTGAACCTCATACACTATGGACATTATTATTATGACACGACTGTTATAATGTTATATCTACTAGTATGTCCAAAATATTGCAGAATCACAATCAAAGTGTGACATTAAATCTCAGCTAAGTTTGATTTTTGTTAAAATGACGCTTTATTAAACAGATATGAAGTTACGTAAATGTCAAGAATTTGATAGCTCTATAACTTTAAAAAATGAATTTGCAAAGGTGAATATTTATTGGTATACTGACCATTAGAGGGCAACAATCTCGAAAAACAATCTCATATTAGAGACATTGATTTGATTGCTTCTTTACTTTCTTACTGCAACTGCAACTGTCTTCTTTTGCGTCAATTATTAGCAGTAAGAAGTAGAGCCACTCAAAATATAATTTCATTGAGGTGTGAATTTTATTCAATTTGTCTCCCTCTGCAAATATATTAATATTCTCTTGCTACACTTTTATTCTCACTTTGTATATCATAAAAGCTGTTCACATAAACTTCACCATTGCTCCTAGTGTTTGAAACTATCATTGAATAAGCTGTAATTTCCTCACAATTTTTCGTCTGAGTTGTTAAAAATCCATTGACTCATACTGAAAGACAGAAGCAACCGTGCCTGTGAAGTTGGTGAAACTATACTGAGTTGAGTTGTTAAAAATCCATTGACTCATACTGAAAGACAGAAGCAACCGTGCCTGTGAAGTTGGTGAAACTATACTGAGTTGAGTTGTTAAAAATCCATTGACTCATACTGAAAGACAGAAGCAACCGTGCCTGTGAAGTTGGTGAAACTATACTACAGAGCAGCGCATGGCCAGCTGACACTGGAAAGCTGATGCGTTAGTCTGTAACTGTGTAAGTGTGTGAACATTTTACGGCACAGCCTCACAAACTAGTTATATAAAGGATTGTGTTCTAGACTTCTAGCAGCGTTCTCATTGTTACAAATGTCAGGAGTTAAGATGTCATCTCCAGAAGATGCAACACAGTATTATAATAATTTCCACTCCGTTTACCCACCTCGGCATACTAGCTTCACTGCACTTTTGGAGGTGCATTCAGTACTTGCCCATGAACAGTGTTCCATGTTCCCCGAATCTGCGAGATTGGAATGTCAAAAACAACAACAGCCAAGCAACATAAAAAACATAACATTTTCCTTGAGTGGGTGTACGATGGATACTCTTGAGAAAAAGAAAACCGACTACGATTATGAGATACGCCGATGTCGTTAGGATTCTGATTTGCATGAAGGTCGAATCTTGATGAAATGGAGGATAAGAGACATTTTTCATGAAAAAGGATTACTTATCTGTGACTGTTTAAGTGTATAATTCATGGCCACTTATGGCAATTTTTAGTTACAATGACAGCATTTATTTTTCTTATCGCTGTTTCAATAACATCATACAGTTTTACACACACGTACGTTTTGTTTCTCGTGCCCCGATGTTACAGTGCATATCAGTCTTGTTATTTTATTTCTCTTATATGCTTCCGACATTGGTTATATACATTTTATGATGATCATCATATTCAAATTTTCATAATGAGTGGTTGGTAGTGAAAGAATAGATTCAATAGAAGGAAGTGCAGTAGGATCTTAAAGCTTCTTTCTGATTGCTGTGGGTCAGAAATATATAATTTCATTGAAAAAAGAAAAACGAGTTTCAATGATCGAAATAAGCTCACCATCCGTGACTACTGCAAAAATTTCAAATTCCCCGCACATTAACATAATTGTGTTTCTATTAAAAAACGAATCGAGTACTCTAAAACGAAATTGATTTCCTATTAACACTTATAATTGCGGAAAAACAAAATCGCGTGGTCCAAACCGAAACTGAGTGGTAATCTGAATGACTGAAAGATTCGAAATGTATACTATTGCTGAATATGAATGACCACTTTACGAACTTGATTGGCATGTTCGAAACTAATCCAAAGATATCCTATAGGAGCATGACCAGCTGGCTGCTGCAAATAGGAAGCATTCTTTCATCAGCTTCAGTTTGTGTGATGATTTTATGTCTATATGATATTTTGAAATAAGCAGGACAGTAATTAAGCAAAATAATCATTATCGATTTGAATGAAATATTAACAAATAGGCCCTAAGACTTTATGCTTTTACATTTGAATATAAGAACTATTAATGAGCATTTTGATAATTTATTACATTTGTTAGAAAATCTAAAGGACGATTGTGCTGCAATGCTTTAACCAAGATATGGCTTTCACAACACTTCAGTAATTCATATACCCTCCCTGACTATGATTTCATTGTAAATAGTAGATTAGAGAGAATTGGTGGAGGAGTCGGAATTTATTTACCAAAGAAATATAATTACCTAGCTCACGAAAAACTTAACTGTTTTAATAATACAGTGAATCATTTTTCACACAACTTATAATCCCAAATGGTAAAAATATTTTGATTGGTGTTATATACAGACCTCCGAATTCAAGCGTCAATGAGTTCGTGATTTATTTGCAGGATTTATTAATGATCCAATATTTGCAAGTAAAGATTCGTATCTGGTTGGTGATTTTAATATTGATTTGATGAAGTGCAACTTTTTTTATATATCACAAGAATGTACAAAATTATTAATGTCCGTCTCTTTTATGCGTAAGATCTCAAAACCCAACCGAATCACAGAATTTAGTGCCACTTTAATATTTGCACTACTGAAACTCAGCTCGAATCAGCTGGTATTGTTTAATCAGGTATATTCGATCGTTAACCCATATCATATTTGTATCTCCTGTTATTGAAAAATAGATCAAACAATTCCAACGATTATTTAAGTAAACGTACATTTTCAAAAGAAAATGTTAAGAATAGTCAAAATAGTTTAGAAAATATTGATTGGTCTTCTTTTTATAAAAATGAATATTCAAATTTATAATTTCATAATTTTATGCAAATTATGAATATGAATGTAATAGACATTCATATTCCAATACGTAAGATCCAAAAAAAAAATTATAACAAAATTCCGAGACTTCCTTGGATTACAAAATCAATTTTAAGTTTGATTAACAACAAAATTTTTTTATTGGTATAAGCATAACCCTACTGAGCAAAATAATTTAGATTTAAATATGTTAATTATAAGAATATTCTTACAAATGTTCTTCAAATACAAAAAGGGGACTGTTATACAAATCAACTTGATTTGTTGAAGCATGATATGCGAAATACATGGAAAGTATTCAAAGATGTAATGAATATATCCTAAAATACTTTTTACATTTCAAAACTAAGGTGGGGTAACGTTAACAGTGAGAAGTCAATTGATATAGCTGAAACTTTTAGTGAGTACTTCTCTTCAACTGGTGAAAATTTAGCTCGGAATACTCTACCGACGCGAAATAACATTCAATGACTTCTTATGTGCGCCTAACCCCAAATTCAATATTTTTTTGTATCAACTCAGAGAGAAGTTTTCAAAATTGTATGTGTTCTTTATGATGAGAAAAGTTCTGGTTCTGATGGTATTAATAACCTTTTCCTGAAAAATATTATTGTTAATTTCATTCATCCCCTTGTCCACATATTTTTTGTTTTATTTATCTATCTCGACTGGTGTTGTACCCGATAATATGAAACTAGCTAAGGTTGTTCCAGTGTTTAAAAAGGGGGATAAACGTGATGTTAATAATGACAGGCCCATTTCTCTACTCTCAAGTATATCAAAGGTTTAGAAAGAATTAAATATGTTAGAACATCTAGATTTTGCCAAGCAAATCATATATTTACTGATTCACAATTTGGCTTTCGTGAAAACCATAGCACATGACGAGGTGTACATGCTCCTACTTTCGTTTGCAGAAAAAGCCGCACAGGCATTAGAAAGGTTTTGTCATAATATTGTAGGTATTTTCCTGGACTTCTCCAAGGCCTTCGACACTTGAAATGAAATACTACTCAGCAAATAATATCATTGTGGAATTCGTGGGAAGGCCTTGGAGTGGTTCAGGAGCTACAAAGACAGAAAACAATTGTGACTTTTAACAACATAAACTCTCAGATGTTAGATATAAATTGTGGTGTTCTACAAGGTAGTTTACAAGCCCCACTGCTCTTTAAAATTTATATTTGTGATTTTCACAGATCTTCGAAATTATTATCGTTTATCCTGTTTCCAGATGATTCTAATCTTTTTTCGCTCATCCTGATCCTCATACTCTTCTACATACCATGAACTTAGAATTAATAGAAGTTTCACATTGGATTATGGCTAATAAACTTTCCCTTAATATTGCTATTCCAAATTAATGATTTTCAGTAATTCAATAGCAATACTGCCTTGGGACATATTTATCGATAATATTCCTCTTGCGCAAGTCAATAGTATAACATTTCTTGGTATTTATGTTGACAATAAACTTACGTAGAGAGATCATGTCAATGTTCTCTGTAAAACAATTTCACGAAATAAAGGTATAATTAATAGACTGAAATTCTTTGTACCATCTTCCACTGTAACTATGCTTTACTCCAGTTTTATTTCACCGTATTTGAATTATGGAATTTGAGTGTGGCGCAACATGTATCAATTCCTTTTGGAAGAAATTTAATTATTGCAAAAAAAAAAGTCGTTGAGAGTAATCTCTAACTGAAATCCGCGTGCTCATACTGATAATTTGTTTTGTGATGATAAATTATTAAAGATAAATGATTTGTATCTATTTCAGTTGGGTGAATTTATGTTCAAATATAATAAGAAAAGTTTACCACAAATATTTGATCAAATTTTTCGACGCAATGATGCGGTACACAATTATCCTACTCGACGTTCCAGTGAATATCATTTACCATCATACTACGTGCAGTTCTCGCCCAAAATACATTCGTTTTCACTGGCCCGAGGTTCTGGAACAGCCTTGAGAATACTGTAAAAGATGCTTTGACATTTATTTCCTTTAAATGAAAACTGAAAAAAAAAATATTTTGTCATCCTCACGTAGACAACCAACTAGATTAAAAGAAAATTATTTCCATAAAAATAAATAAATTAATTAATGATAATATTTTTATAATTATTAAGAGTTTGTGTTTTAAGCCAAAATTGTATAAATTTTTAACATCTTCCTCATGCCTTGGTGACCTTTCCAGATATCTGAATTTAGACATAGTCTTGTTTTGTTTCTCTCCCTTTCCTTGTCATGCCTATCTTTAGTCTTGTTTTCTCTCTGTTTCGTCCCTGCTTTCGTTCTTATCCTTGTCATAGTCCTTTTTTTCTGATTATTTCGCCTGACATCATGGTATCAAAATTTTCATACATGGAGTCCTTGACGATCTTGAGATGCCCTCACCTTCCATAGAGTAATTCACGAATTCTACAAGCTACGCTTTTGTTGTGATTTCCTCTTTTCCATGTTATAATTTAAGATTATATTGCTTACTTGCTTATTTATCCGAACCAGAGTTGATATCATTATATATTCATTGTTTGTTGAAAAAGTTTAGTTAAAGTTCCTTTAAATATCATGTACTCATGAGAGCATTATGTATATTACTTTGTATTACTTTTGATTGAATTTGAACTGAAAAGTCAAAATCAAATAAAAAAAGACGATAATGTCAAGCGCTCTCCCCTGATATTACATCTATACAAATATACCAAGTGACAGATAGCAATCCATAATGTTCCAGTGTTCTCTCCAACATTCCACAAAAAAAAGCATAAATTTCAGATCTTGGTAATGTAAGGCCACAAATATGTTTATACTTCTTGAAAACCTCACTGATGGCATAAGATTGTGTTAATCAAACACAAGGACAAAAAGATTTACCTTGTTGACAACCTGTGGCTTTAATCCAGTTGGCTGCCGTTGAATTTAAAGGCATCCTATCGCTGGAAAATGTATGATATGCTGGGAAGCCAAGCTCTCCACAGATCGAATCAGCAACCTGTTCAGTAAATCCTTCCTGGCAAACAAAGCTGTTGGTAGCTGATCGGAACACAAAGCCTTCGAGAGGAGAAGGTTCTCCGATGAGTTCTACAGAAGGAATATCTGTGTACCAGAGTGTAGAGAAGTTTTTTGAATTAACGACCCAAACAATTCGGTGTAAATATAATTACAGGTTCTCTCGAGCAATTTCGAAAAGCTGTCACTCATTTTCATGTTACGTGCATTTAAATCAATGTTTGAATCAGTGCAGTAACTTTGGTCCAGGGGTTTCACGTTTATTGTTTTCAAATTCATTTTTAATGTGTTCACAATAATTTGATTTTTTTTTGTTTTATCTATGGTTGTCATAATGCGCTGTGATCTTCATTTTACATCTTTATTTGCATCATCATGTGACGTGGACATGCAGACGTTATTTAACATTCAATTTAAAACGCATTAGAAGTGATGTACTTTTTAATGCATATCGAAGATGTTTAATTTGAATATTCATTTTATTAATTTGTTTGCTAATAAGCGAAATCGAGTATCCGGTGAGAGCTGGCGACAGGTTGAGACAAAGTTGAATATTCATTGCCGAAAATGTATCCGCATTCAACACTGTTCAATGAATTGAAATGTGCAAAGCAATTGCGAAATCGGTTGCCAAATTAATACATCTGAACGAAGAAAAATGATTTTGAATGACGGTATTTCGACGCCTGATGAGCAATCATGCTGAACGTAAATGCTTCAAATAGGAACTTGAAACAATAAATCTGGCCTCGAAAAATCTATATTTTCACTGTCACATTTTCTCTGGCTCTCCAGACGAATGAGATATTTGGCCCATAATCATGTTTTCATTTTCAAACAGCTACTTTTTAAGTTTCCCCTGTACCATGATATTGGGTAGGCCAATACAGCAAAAAGTCAAAAGTCTTTAACATATATAGAGGGCAACACTTTTGCATGCAGTACTCTCTTCATGAATACACTCTAAGGTGAAGTCATAAGAAATTAAAGGATCGTTAATTTTCTACACCAGCATGATAATAAACGCAATTGATGTAATTTAAACACGCACGTCTAACGTCTAAGATATTGTTTTATTGTTGTTGTTTTTGTTCTTTTCTGTAAGCTGTCAAATATCTGAAAATGGACGGTGGGCTGGCTACATTTCTTAAATGTCTTACATAGAAAGGACGAGAACAACTATATATCTATAAATCTCTTTGTAGGATCAGTTGTGGCCTCACTTATTGTCCCTTGTGGACCACGAATGGGTCGGAAACCCTGACTATGTAAAGAGTGTGTCTCTACTCAGGATCACTGCCAGGTATACATACGATGCGTGAGACAGAGATATTTATGATATTGATTACACATTATGTGAAGCAACAGATTTTGCGCACACTTTTGTCCGTATAATATGTACGTTGCCATGATTTTCGAAGCGCCTAGCATGCTCGAAGAAGGTGTTGCAGATATATTGCAGATTGTCATGATTCGAACCGCTAGCATTTTCATACAATTATTGTTTGTTACATTGTGTGTTGCGATAAACGTGATAAATGGTGCTATTTGCGAGTGAGCCTGACGAAGGAATTGCCATTTTTTTGTATGTTTTTATTTTCCAAAAACAGAGATATCAATCCATTTTTTAATATTCCATTTTATGAACGAATAGGTACAACAAATGCATGAAGTATTTGAGCATCTCCAAGTGAAAAAAAAAATCTCAGAGAAAGTTTAGATATACTTTATATGTAAAGTAATTTCATATGAAGAGTTTGAATCGAAAACCAGATATTTTCAATGACAGTAAATTCGGTACATAACAAGAATATTTTCGTAGATATAATAGAGATTATCACATTTTTTTATTATTGTCATAATTTCAGCAGCTTTAATCTCAGTTATATTCAATTCAAACAATGATATACAGTTTATATTTTTTTTTTTGCATGAAAACCTTAAACAGTTAGAGGCTTCCTTTCTGCAATGGCTGCTCAATGACCACACAAAAATTGATTTACTTCAAGACACGTAGTCTTTACAGTTAGGTTCGAGTCAACAGCCATGTGGAAAGTTATATTCAATATCCAAGATAACATGTTCACCAAGTACAAAGTTATTAACGTACCTCCAAGATGTAAAGAAACAAAACTGTAAAGACCTAAATATTTTTCATATTCTCCAAGTTGTACACTGTCTTGTAGAAAGTCTCTTACTTAGTTTCCCAAGAAAAATAAACAAAAATAATTTTATGTAACGACCACATTGTCAATTTGCTCTGTCTTTCATGAGATAGTATGAGATTGTTATGCAGACTCTGTAACTGTTTAAAAGTTTATTCCAATAAAATAAGAAACTTAACTTTGTCATTAGACTTAAATTTTATTTACACATTACACAATTCCGTTATACCCACTATGTGTTTCCTATTTAGTCTTTTTCACTCTGTTTTTACAGCTATCGTCTTGATTTATTTTTTTTTTGGTGAAACTACTTGTACCATCTAGTGATTTCATGCTCGGTTGATAGTGAGATTATTAATGACAACACGCATAACTTTCTAACACACTGTACTGTTATGTATGCGTTAAAATGAACTTAGTGAACATGCCTGATGTGTTGAACTGGATATAAAGGTTGGTGAACAGTGAAGTGAACACTGAATATGCTTGTGACAGAATACAACGCATATGGTGTTTGCTCTGTGGCTAGGCCACTGCTGGCAGTCACTGCAGATGAGATGAGATTTATACTCTTTCGTACATTGCATGGAGATGAAAACGTTTAGCTAATTCACAAATGAATTAAGTTCTACTTTTTTCTGTTTGCTTTATTATTCCTGTATTCAGTCATGAGACTATGACGTAAACGTGATATGCCGAATTATGGAACACCTGTTACATAATCTCAATTGTACCTCGTCACTATAAGGAAACAGATTTCGTTATAGTAAAGATATCTAGGTGAATAAACAAACTGCAGATATAATTGAAATACTTTAAGGTGATATTTGTCTGTTTTTGTGAGTGATGTAATCACTTTTTATTGTTGAAATCGTTCAACATTATACAGACCACTCCACGGTATAAGGATACATTTAATGCAGTGTATAACACTCGGTATTGATATTATCAGAACATTCATACAAACTGCATACTACATTCACATTAGACAAGTGTTAAGGAGGGTATGTGGCTGTATCTAATCAAAATCAAAAGAGGAGTTACCTTCTACACATGATGCTTCGATGTTCACTCTTACTGGATAGAGGTATGTACGTGCTTTCTCAGTTGATGTATATAGTCCCAGTCTCAATTTGTGGCCGAGTGAGAATATGGGCGGAGATTTGGCGAAATTCAGAAGTACAACATCGCGCTTTGTGGCCGATATCTCATCCTTCACGGTTACTTCAACGCTCTGATAAACTACAGATTGCAGCCGGAGGACGATTCTCTCCCCGTCAGGTGCTTCTATATCCCACCTGTCGGAAATTGCCCGAAAGATTGAGTCTGCCCTGATCTTTACGGTGAAGTCAGTGGTCAAACAGCCGAATGAGTGATCTGCAGTCAGGGGTAAAAGACACATAGAGAGAAAGTTATGTTCCAGGATTAAAGGTATACATCTATTAATCTCCATGAAATTTTCATTGACCAAGAGAGAGAGTGAGAGAGAATGTATGTGTGTGTGTATATGTGTGTGATTTGGGGAAAGACAGACAGAAAAAAATGAGAGGTACAAAGGTATCACGTTTTAGAGGCCATCCATAGGCATGATAAGCGTGAGTTTGCGGGGTGTAACAAACACGTGTTAAGCCCACATCGGTAGCTTGCTTGCCTTGCTAAATGTAAGTCGAATCATGGTAAACCCTTGTATGATATCCTTTTTACACCGGACATCATTTTTACATCGCGCATCAGTTTCCCTATATACTGCAAATGATTGCTAATTTACATATATATATATATATATACACATGTAGTTGGTTGAAAAGAGAAAAACTTATCTGAAATATACTTTCTTATAAGCAGCTGCAAGTTCTGGAGTTGAACTAACCACAGATGACTTGGAGATCCCCATTTGAAATGTTTTCATCGCCTCTGCATTTAAGCCTATCACTAGAGAAAAAAAGATATGAAACGTATGGCTACTTACTATATACATCAGATGAACTTTGCCAGAAAAAGGACAGTATGACCATCACGAACATCCACGTTTTCAAAAGGAAATCCATAACTTCTTTCTACATGCTAGCTGTTGGATAAGCGCATAGTCTGAGCAGGTATAATTATTTCGCATCAATGTCACGGCTGAATTTTGTTGCCTAGAAGGTGAAGCATGTCCCAGCAAATCCAAGATAATGATAAAGACTACAGAAAAGATATTGTCAAAGGATCTCGACCGCACCCTGTTCTGCGCTTGGTTGTTGCGCATGAACATCCCATCTTCTGTTGTGAGTCACGTGATATGATGTGATGGCCAATCAGTCCTGCACTTTATGTCGCGCAAGCTGAGAGAAATGAAAGCGAAACTCAGCTCTTCAGTTTAATTCAAAGTGTAATTGAATACTAGTACATACCTTCAAATCGAATAACTATAGCATTTCTTATGAAGTGGGTAATAAAAGAGTTCTAGTTACTAATAAGTTAAATGGCTTTCATAGTACCCCAGTTGTTTGCGTGCACACCATGATAGCCTTACAACATAGATTTAATGGTGAGGAAGTGTATTCATAGGAGTTTCATTTATTCATAGTTATGTCCCTATATATATATATATATATATATATATATATATATATATATATATTGATTTATATATATATATATATATATATATATATATATATATATATATACACAATGTGTGTGAAAGGTGTGTTTTCAGTTGCTAAAACCCTGGGCCGTCGCATCTTAGTAGTGTGTGGGTGAACGGAAGGATGAGACGATAGACGTAGCTTGAATCCTCACAGTTTGATTTTTATTCTCAAGCTTTCGGGCCCTGCCCTTATCAAGAGATGTGGTGTACGATTCACAAGTTTGGGCTGGTTGCAAGCCGGCGATCAGTTGGCAACCGGTAGCTGGAAACAGATAGTGATGATGGGTGGTGGTAGGTGTACTGAAGTTGTGTATGTGCTTAGATAGCAGCTCAGTACAATGTATATAATAATTATAGGTGAGAGTAAGGATGAGGCGAGAGACGATAGACTACGTCTATCGTCTCATTCTTACTCTCACTTACATACTACTAAGATTCGACGGCCCAGGGTTAACAACTGAACACACATCTTTCACTCTCTCTCTCTCTCTCTCTCTCTCTCTCTATATATATATATATATATATATATATATAAAGTATGGGTGAGATGATCACTGCCCACTTTTTATAGGGTGGGCAACTGGGTGACATTTTTTATCTCAAGTGAAATGAATTACTTGATAAGAGATGATATCATATATTGATATCTGATATATATCATATTTCACTAAATGTAGTTACACTTGCTTTCTTAGTTTTGTTTAATGCTTTTTGGTGGTAACAATTTCGGAGAATTAAATTGCTGCAGACAGGAATCCTCTCTCATTAGAAGGCAATTAATTGACATGGAGAGGCAATGAGTAGTATAATAACACGTGCATTATGTGTGTGTGTGTCTGTGTCTGTGTGTGTGTGTGTGTGTGTGTCTTGGTGTGTAATATGCAATGATATGGAAAGCTCTTTTATTACCATCTTGAGAAGCGACAGGATTCACATATACCCAGCATAATCTGAAACTACAGCCAGACAATTCTTCAAGCGAAGGGAAACAGATACTTACAACATCTCTCTCAACTGCAGCAAGTAGCCCTTAAATTTGTAAATTAATGCCTCATAGCTTTTCTTTTTCTTTTTTGCAAATGTGTGTGACTCCCCTGCTGGGCGGAGACGAGATAGGAGTGTATAGTGTATATCATTTTCTTCATATATAAATGTGAAAACTCAATTTTTTTTAAGGGATAGTACAGTTTTGGTTGAGATGAAAATTGAGCATTTACATTTTTGCAAGATACCAAGAAAACACTTATCATATAGTACAGAGCATACCATTTTACGAGGAATTCAAAGTTTATTTGATGAAAATCGGGTTTGGAATAACTGAAACATTCAAAACAAAGAAAAACAAAGCGATCGTTACAAAGTGTGGGTCCCACACTTTATTGGAATCGCTCTTTTTTGATATCTCAGCCATTTCAAAACCAATTTTCAACAAATAAACATTGAATTCCTCATAAAATTGCATGCTCTTTTATATTTTATATGAGATTTCTCATTATCCCACCTGAAAATGGTAGAAACCGGAAATCAGGTCTCAACCAGAACTGTACGATCCCTTTAACGTCCATATCTAACCATTCAAATGGTAATACTCACTTCAAAGGGACCTATTGCTATAAACAAATGTTCAGCTCTCTTTATTTTCATGATCCTCACTAGTTAGGTGTATATCTTCCCCGTCAATTTCATAATTTTGTCATTCAAGTTCATATTCTGAACAATTAATTTCACGCATTTCACGCTGGCAGCAATGAAGCAACAATCAAATTCCAAATTCTGTCATTAAAATTCACGGAGCAATTAATTTTTCATTTGCGTCATTCAAATCTACAGTAGGAACATGCATTTCATCAATGAGCATTCACAATTCCTTTTAAGTTCAGCCGGCGTTGCGCTCCGCGGCGATGGAATCTCGTCGGTCATTCAAATTAGTAAAACGACAACAATGTTCCAAATGAGTGGAGTCCATTAAAAAGAAGTCTTGCATTTAGTTAGCTTGGGGGCCCTGTATGTGTGTCTTTTTTACATAGTTTTTAAGAGACTGGCCTATTGTTTTGCCGTATGCTGATCTACATGTTCATTCCATTATTTAACTTAACGAGCATGACGAGGGTAAAATGACAGCCATCTTATGGGCACATCATTCAACGGAAACAAACGAGAATAATAGGAGAGGTTGATTGACATCAAAAAAACAATATCGACTACATGGAAACTGAAACCATTGTGTTAGAGTTTGCCTTTAGATAATGATGAATTGTTTACTTACTCTATAGGGCTTTTTACACTTGTGTTTCTTAACCCCGGACTTTCTCTGACCCAGGACTATCGTTAGTCCCGTACCAATTTTTCAGCTTTTTACACTCGCCAATTAGTCCCGTACTATCTCTAGTCCGGGGCTAAGGAGAAAACTGACCTTTTTACACTCGTATTTCTTAGCCCCGGACTTTCCAAACCACATGAATATTCATAATTACGCTGTGTACTGTACACGTACACGCACGCATCGGCAGCACTTGATTACCTCGTTTCTGATTGGTCAGTGAGGGTCGGATTTGTCTCCGTCGCTTAGCCCAGGATTATTTTTTCGTTCTGTTTACACTCAGTTGCTTGGCACCGCAATTGCGGTGCTAAACCCTGCTATTTTGCAGGGCCAGATAGTACCGTACTATCGGTGGGGCTAGCCCACTTTGGCAAAAACGAGTGTAAACAGAAAGTGGGCTAAGGATAGTCCCGTACCAACGGTGGGGCTAAGGCCCCCCCTTAGCCCCACCGTTGGTCCGGGGCTAAGCAAAATTTTACAAGTGTAAAAAGCCCTTACGAGCAAGATGAGCGTTATGCTTTTGTGTTTGCGGTGCCATCAAGAGCCCTTTTTACACTTGTGTTTCTTAACCCCGGACTTTCTCTGACCCAGGACTATCGTTAGTCACGTACCAATTTTTTCAGCTTTTTACACTCGCCAATTAGTCCCGTACTATCTCTTGTCCGGGGCTAAGGAGAAAACTGACCTTTTTACACTCGTATTTCTTAGCCCCGGACTTTCCAGACCACATGAATATTCATGATTACGCTGTGTACTGGACACGTACACGCACGCACCGGCAGCACTTGATTACCTCGTTTCTGATTGGTCAGTGAGGGTCGGATTTCGTCTCCGTCGCTTAGCCCAGGATTATTTTTTCGTTCTGTTTACACTCACTTGCTTGGCACCGCAATTGCGGTGCTAACCCTGCTATTTTGCAGGGCCAGATAGTACCGGACTATCGGTGGGGCTAGCCCACTTTGGCAAAAACGAGTGTAAACAGAAAGTGGGCTAAGGATAGTCCCGTACCAACGGTGAGGCTAAGACCCCCCCCCCCTCCCTTAGCCCCACCGTTGGTACGGGACTAAGCAAAAATTTACAAGTGTAAAAAGCCCTTATGAGTATGTTTAAATTGTCGTTGTAATAGTGCACTGCTGATTGGTGTTGAAAAGTGTTCACCTGGCACTTTGTGGTGTTAGTTTGACGCTGCAGTTAGTGATACTTTTGAAATTGGTGTTAATTTAACAATGCCACTAACTGCAGTGTCACTAGGAAACCAGACCAAATGGTGTTACGGTGGTGTCAGTGTTACAACATTTTAACCTAAAAAATCAAGTAGACATGTTTTATTCAAGTTCTTGTTCATCTCGTTAAAGTTAAAAATCAACAAGAGGAACAATAACTAATTATTTTTTTATATTTTGAAGTGACACCCAGAATTGTTAATCAAAAACCAAAAACGAGCACCGGAAATTTAACACCAGCTCGATATTTCATCATCATCATCATCATCATCATCATCATCATCATCATCATATTTCACGTTACTCTTATTCGTATCTATGCACTAGGAATATAAAAAACAATGTATTTACAGTGTTTTATATTTTGTAGTATTTCTCCATTCCGCAAACAATATAATTTTTGTGTATTATGTAGATAGGTCCCTGGGCTGCCACGTGCTCAAGCTTTTGCTTATAGTGGCAGTCCTTCTTCCGCATAATTTCTCAGATAATCAGATAATTATTTGGAAAATTGGTAATACGATTTATAATTTGTTAATGAAATCAATTTGAAAAATCGATTTTCCTTCTTTGAATCATGTACTTGTAATCTGCTTACTGATATTCCATGTGATATTATTGAAAATAATTTTGATTTATGTATGAAGTTGTGTTGGAAGAAAAATAAATCAAACAAATCAAACAAATATTTCATATTTAACACCCGACCTTTTCCAGTGTCATGGTAATGCATAATGAGCCTTTGTGAATGGTGTTTATTGGTGAGCTGATAAGTCATTTTCGTTCCTTTCTGTCACATCCTAACCGCATTGCTACTACTTCAAAAATCTATTCCATTTACTCCATTAAATTGATTGCAGGAAGTGGGAAATTGATCGCCTTAAAATGATATTGAACGTCCCAACAAAGCCCATTGCGTGAATTTGAATGCACGCGCAGAAATTCTCGGTATAGGGCTCACACCCGTAAATACAATGAACTGTCCCAGACCCCTTCACAAATTCGTACCAAAGATACCAAAATAAATGAAGAAAAAAATTAATTAAAAATCAATGATGTAGCTTGGCAAAAAACTGAATAGCTGTAGATATTGAGTATGAATTCCTCTACAAATTGCATTTTGGTTGGAAGATGAAAGCTTTTCTGGTGGAATTTGAGGGGACTATATTTCATTGGGTACGTGTACGGAAAATGGGTGATATTTTGAGTGACAAGAACTCGTAGTCTGGCTTTGCGGACCCCTGGACAGAATTTGAACTGAATTATCCACCCTGAGAATTTGATGGATGAAAGGGTATATCTAACTTATCCAGGTTAGTGAAGCTGAAACACCTCATTTCTCCCAGCTATTTTACAGAATTTTTTGAAATTTGATTTTTAACACACATCCCTATGGGGAAATATTTATGGGTGTGAGCCCTATAACCAATACCTAGGTGCCGTGTGCAGAGTAGCGTTTTAGATGCATTATGGGATCGTTCAAGGGACAAACTTGCCCCTGTTTTCGCTGCACATGCACTCAGATCACGTGCTGTCTTTGTCCAGGGGCATTTTTTGTTGAAGATTTTTTTTTTGTCGCTTTTAATCATGTGACCAGCACATTGAAGCTTTGCAGTAGTGAACCATGACTCTAGTGACCGCAAATCAGATTTAGAAACTTTCAACTCTTTTAAGCTGAAATATAGCAAAGAAAAAAGGATAACAACGGAAAAGCAAACAAATAACTCCATTGAATTATACGGGAACTGCGACTCACTCGAGACAACCGAAAGCGAACAATGGCACCGAGGAATCCCACAGTGCATCTCTGACAGGGCTCTTCAGCACTGGCGATACCGAGACTTGCAGATAGAACGCCACGCGTGAATTTGACTTGACGAAAACGAAATAGAGCCCCATAAATGAAATTGATTGCTTGGCTTCTGAATTTAAATGCCCGAGTATTTTCGCTTGCGTGCGCTGTGTGAATTTGAATTCACATTCATGAATTGGAATAACAAAAGTATGAAATTGACCGGGAAAAAACTATATTACCATGATTGTTATGACTGTTGTTCGTAATACTGTAAATACATAATCAATATAAAGAGAGATTGATAAATAGATACCAATTAATAGGAATAACGAATGTAATTTTATACAGTACCGTTGTAGACATCTGATGTGCGTCTGACGTCATGTGTATGAATTACAGGCGACTACCGTTATAGCGAAATCCTCGTTTCGTCATAGCCGAATGGTACAGTACATTCAGTTTATAAAATAAAGATGATCATTTTGGGACTTAGATTTTTACTGCGCTATAACCGTGTTCGTTATAACTGAAGTGCACTGTATTTATGATTTCCTTAATTGTGACTTTGTTTATATCCTATGTTCTAGGGCCTCAGAATGCACTTATTATGAGGTTTGAACGTAAAGTGAAATGAATCAGTAGCAATTCAATATTTCTGAAAGTTTCTGTAAATGATGCATTGTACTAGAAATAGTCATATAAAAAAACTTTGCCTCAAATTGAATATCTCCTTCTCTGATCATATTTCAAACGTTAACTGCATTGCCATCCCTTGTTTCATTTTCGTTCATTCACTTATAACAGAGTAATGTAATACACTTCACACAAACGCACACCACACATACACTGTAAATCTCTCTCTCTCTCTCTCTCTCTCTCTCTCTCTCTATATATATATATATATATATATATATATATAATTATATATATATATATATATATATATATATATATATATAACAATATCTCTTCATGACATGCTCATACACCTAATGGACTGTGTAAATACACCTTGCATGTAGTGTGAAGAATGTTAACCACTTTATTATTTGAATAAATATGCACCATGTGTGATTAAAAACTTCCACTTTCAGGCTTTAGAATGCACTTGCCTTTCATAAATGTATGTTTGTGTGTTCGTGCAAGTGTGTCTTTTAGTGTTCTTCGTCTGATCATAGCTGCAATCCTTTTTTTCCTAGAAAGATTGATCAGTACAGATGTAATTTGTTCTCTTTTTGTTGTATTATCAGATAATAGATACACAAAGAGATGGCAAATATGTTTAAACAGGAAAGTGTATAACACATGGCATGTATTTCAATATACATGATATAAAGCACAGATTTTTGGTAATCACTCAATGGAGTGAATTTGATATTACGATGTGAGATGCATTGAAATAGTGGAATTAGTCTAAACTATTTCAAGGCATTTCTTACAAATCTGAGGTAATGTTTGTGTGTAAATCGCCATTAAGAATGAAGCGCATAGTATACAATCAATATCATCGGCTGTGACAATGGTTTGTCTCATTCAATTTTTGTTCGACGTTTACGTGAGATTCAAAAACGCAAGCTGGTTTAATCATATAATCATGCTTAATGCAGGATAGAGCTTGCACATTGTGCAAATGAATGCAATTGTACAGTAAGCTTTAATTTTTATGCAACACTATGATTGAATAGTGACATTAACCACCGAACATAAATTAATTCAAGAAATTATAAAATATATTGCAACCATATTTTTGCAAAACGAGAAACTAAGCACTCACAAAAGGGCGATATAAAAACGGCAGGCAATATTTTATATATTTGAAATTATTGTAGAACATCATTGTATATATATAAAACGACAGAAATATGAAGTTATCTGAAATGTTTTAATTATCGTCGTACTCGACAATGTACAATTTAACCTGTGCATTCCGATCAGTTTCATCATACGTTCAACTGCACATAAGTGGAAGTGTAAGTGTAAAGAAAAAAATCACAAAATAAGAAAAGCGAGGCTGGAGAAGTTAGGTTTTAGGTGAGGTTTTAAAACGACATTACACAGGAAAAAAAGGTGACAGAATTAAAGAATTTAACAATCTACCGCTCAAGCCATGAAAATAATATACCTTTGATATCTATTTCTCGTAATTATAGCACCTACACCGTAACTGGTGTACAAAGATTCTGTAAAGTGCAATATCCATCGTGACATTGAATGACTGTGCTCTTTTATTAATTCAACACGTACTTAAAGGACAAGTTCACCTTCATAAACATAAGGATTGAGAGAATGAAGCAATATTAGTAGAACATATCATTGAAAGTTTGAGGAAAATCAGACAATCCGTTCAAAAGTTATGAATTTTTGAAGTTTTTGTGCAGTACCCGCTGGATGAGAAGACTACTGCAGTGTATGAATAACTTAGATGTCACATGCGTACAACAATATAAGGAAAATATAAAGAGAATGTTACAAAATTCCATCTTTTGAAAAAAGTACACATTCCCCTGACTCCTTACCGACAAATGTTATGGGTAATATTATTCCCCCTGCCTTTAGAAAGAGGCAAGTCAAGTGCTCTTTTATTATGCGAAAAAAGTGAAAATATGTTGAATTTTCTTTTACATTTTCTTTATACTGTTGTACGCATATGACTCACAAGCTGTAGTAGTCTCCTCATCCTGCGGTTCCAACACAAAAATTTAAAAAATTCATAACTTTTGCATCGATTGTCCAATTTTCCTCAAACTTTCACTGATGTGTTCTACTAATATTGTTGCATTTTCTCAATCCTTATGTTTATGAAGGTGAACTTGTCCTTTAATAATGACACCAAAACAGTCCACATGAAACAATGTACCTTCAAGCATGTGTTGGAATGAGGAAATGTCATCGTCTATCAATCACAAAAAAAAAAAAATAACGGTCCAATTGTCCATTGATAAATTAGTGAATGGCACTGCATGATCACTCGTTTCCATTTGACATGATAACAAAATTCATCAATTTTTTTCCAATCCATTATCATCATCCATTATCCAAATGATAAAACAATGCACATGGATCATTTTCTTTGGATTAAAGTAGTCAGCCCTTAACATGATTGGTTTACAATACTGCAATGGATACAGAAAACAACGAAGTTTTCCATAGAATCAAAACGAAGGCATTTTCAGGTGTTCCTAAAATTTAGCCCACAAATAAGAATAATTAGCTGCACGAGAAATCTCGTTGGCACAAAGTTTTTCCAGTGAAGGGCAATTTGTCCTGGCTGGAAACTGGTCTTCGACGACATCATTTACTTCGATAACGAGAACGCGAACATGTCGTTGAATCTCGTCAGGATCAAACTCTCTTATTATGATGTCATGACTTCAAGCTTCTTCAAAGTTCTGGGTTAGAAATGCTCTCGTACATTGGTGGATTGGCGTGAACGTGTGCCTTATGAATCACTGCCCCTCGAGAAATCTCATTTTCATACAGAGGTATTTGGGTGGCGGGCAAGTTATCAATTTTGACAGCAAACTGATCATCGATAATTTCACCAGCATTTGCTTCGAGCACAAGGTACCCATCTTTGTCTACCTCTGGCTTTTCATTTGGTTTGCTTGAGTAGATGGATACAGAATATAATGGATCGTGCGCACTCAACCCTAGGGACTTGTGTTGTTCAGTCTTACCGACATTCAATACCTCATTGACATAATGTGATTCTAGGAAGGTAGATGATTGGTCGGAAGTTGTCGGAATGTCCTCGTAAATTGGTGACTGAAGGTTTCTAGATCCATAACAGTCTCCTGCAGCTCTGGAAAGTAAATAACCGTCTTCATCGATATCCTTTTCGTCTTCCTCAATATCTGTGGACTCCGCAAATGTGACGTCCTCCCTTTGTTCTTTCTTTGCCGAACGTGACATGTAAATGTATTGCTTCTTTTGAGCATCAATAACGTCTTCACCATTTTGCCTCTCAATGTCGTGGAGGGGCAGCGAGCTCTTGTCTCCTGAGCTTCTCATGTTTGTTCTAGGAGTGTAATCCTGCAGAAACGAATAAAGAGTTGCAGAATACTTCAAAATGTGTCATATGTAGTATGATTTTTATCAGTAAAATTGTCTCCACCTGTGCAAATGTATTTGTAAGATCGCAACTGTGGATCGGGATTTTCAACAATCAGGTTGGAAAAGGTAACCAGCTATCACAAGAGTCTCTAATCTGTCATCTACTGCCTTCTGTGCAGCGAGACTTCTACCAGGCTATCCCTGATTACCGGTAGTAGTGACACGATGAACTTGGAACTATACACAAGCTCTGAAATTCCGACATTGCTATGTTCAATTCAATCTTTATTTCCGATTCAATATATAATATACAAAATATATGTGAATATGAGCAAATTGTACAAAAAGTGAGTTTAAAAACAATGGAAACGACAACAAAACAAAGCGAGATTATGATAAAGACAAAAGAACAAAAAAAAAAACACATCGGGAAAACAGATATCACAGGTACATAGAAAACAGAAACTCATTAACATTATGTGTTTGGTTGACCGGAAAATGGTATGCGCGTAGAAAGCCAGAATAGGCTTGTTATGTTGCACATACTCCGCGTTATAATCATTTGAAAATTACTTTTAAAAAAAAAATCAAATTAATCATAACAAAAAAGAGAAAAACATTAAACACCATCATACAAATAGAAGAAAGACCAATGCATCCATACATAATAATCCAATCAATACTTACTAATCAATAACTTCTTGTACTGCCTTTTGAACATATTATTAAACTGTGTATTGAATTTGCTCAGTTCTAACGTATTCCATAAAACAGGACCAGTATGACGTAACGAATATTTAGATTTATCGGTTAAAAAACGCCATCGATGAAGATGATTTGACGATCTTGTATAATAATTATGTACATCAGAGTTCACAGAAAACATATTTTGTAAATAAGGTGAAAGAGTTTTAGCATGGAAACGTTGCATAAAGGAACATATTTGAATTTTATTCAAATCTTGCAATTTAAGAGTGTGTAATGATTTAAAAAGTTTAGATGTTGAAGCTCTATAATCTGACTTTGTACAAATTCGAATTGCTTTCTTTTGTAGTATAAAAAGTCTTTGAGTATGGCAAGAATACGTGTTTCCCCAAATAGAATTGCAATAAGATAAAACAGATAAAATATAAGCATTATAAAGAGCGAACAAAATGTAACTTGGCAAATCATATTTCAGTCGATTCAAAATTCCAATAAAACGAGAAATTTTTGTACAGACAAAGTCAATATGATCGCTCCAACTCAACTTACTGTTTAATACAACACCTAAAAAATTTACAGATTCATAAAATTTCAAACGTATATCACCAATTTTTAAAATCATATCATCAGTATTATACTGCACACCTCCGCGTTTAAAAAGTACACATTGTGTTTTACTTATATTCAAAGTGAGCATATTGCACTTAAACCAATTATGTACTTGATAAAGATTTTTGTTTAAAAGTTCAATCAACACATTGATATCATTATGAGAGGCAAGAAGTGAGGTGTCGTCTGCATATAAAATAAAATGAGATTCATGGCAAGAATTGACAATATCGTTTATATAAATCAAAAACAGTAAAGGTCCAAGAATGGATCCCTGAGGCACACCCGTATTGATATTTCTAAAAGACGAATGGAAAGAATCATAAACAGTGAATTGTTTCCGCCCACATAAATAAGATCTGAACCACTTAAGACAGACACCACGAACACCATAATATTGCAATTTTTGAAGTAAAATTTCATGAGAAAGACAATCAAATGCTTTAGAAAGATCCATGAATATTGCCAAAACTTCTTTACCATCATTCATTTCTTGAATTATTCTGTCTTGTATTTCTATAACTGCCATGTCTGTAGACAGATTTTGCCGGAATCCATACTGACAATCGTATAATAAATCATACTGAAGCAAGAAATCATAAAAACGAGTAAAAGCTATTTTTTCTAATATTTTTGAAAAACAAGGCAAAATAGATATTGGACGGTAATTTGTGAATATTCTGGGATCATCTTTTTTAAAAACTGGAACAACTTTTGAAACTTTCATTTTGGATGGTACGATACCAGTACTTAACGAAAGATTACAAACATGCAAAAAAGGTTCAACAATATAAGGTAAAACATATTTAACCACAGTTGGATCAATATCATCAAATCCGCTGCTTTTCCCAGACTTTAATGCCTTTCCAATATCTAAAATTTCATCTACTGTGGCTGGCTTAAAAAACAAAGTATTAAAAACAGGTTTATTCATATAAATAGAAAAATCTTTATTATGCGCCACATTATTAGCGGATATGTTTGATCCAATATTAACGAAATATTCATTAAAATGTTCAGCAATATCAGCGGTATCATGAATATCAGTTCCATTGTGCGAAAAAGTTTGTTCTTTATTGGTAATAATCTTTTCTTTCCCTAAAATTGTATTAATGAATTTCCATGTCTCTTTTGAATTGTTTTTGATTAAATCAAACTTTTTCGAATAAAAACCCTTCTTTGCTCTGCGTAAGCAAAGAGTAACTTTATTACGAATTTTCTTATACCTTTCATAATTTGATTCAAGGGGAAAGTTAATATATTTCTTATAACATTTATTTTTATTTTTGATAAGTTTTAAAAGTTCACTTGTAACCCACGGTTTTCTGATTTCTTGTTTTTTCTTATTCTTGATTTCTCTCTTAGGTAAATGCACATCATACAGATTAATGAATATTTCGTAAAACACATTATACGCCCCCTCGGGGTCAGTTTGTTCATACACTCTTGACCAATCCGTGTCTGCTAGGTCAGCACAAAGGGTAACGAGATTTTCTTTAGTAATCTTCCTGAATATTTTTGGCTTCTTACTGTTACGTTTCTCCTCTGGATGTAATGATATATGAAATATTGGTAGGTGATCAGAAATATCTGTCATCAGGATGCCTGACAGAGTGGAGATGGTGTTATCATTTGTGAATATATTGTCGATAGCTGTGGCTGACGTTGCGCTGACGCGAGTTGGTCTATCTACCAAGGGGTGAAATCCGGAAGAAGCAGTTACATTTACAAACTCCAGTATTGATGGACTTATGTCTTTTTTAGTCAAATCGATGTTATAATCTCCCATCAAATATACAACATTTTGTTTTATATTGAATTCACTGATCAGTTTTTCAAAGAAAGGAGTGAATGTAGAAATGGAATATTTTGGTTGGCGATATATCACTCCGACTATGATATTTCGAAATGATTTACAATTAATTTTAATGAATAACTGATCAACTCCTTCACATTGCTCCTTAGACTCATAATGTGTAAAGCTTAGCTCTTCTCGGATGAAGAGGCCAACTCCACCCCCACGACCAGTTGGTCGGTCAACATGGATAAATTTGTAACCGTCAAGTGCAAAAGGAACATATATAGCTGAGTTTATCCACGTTTCAGATATAGCTATCACTGAAAACTTAAATTCGATGCATGAAAGGTAAGTATGTATTCTTTCAAAATTTTGGCACATGCTCCTTGCATTGAAATGAATCATGCTGAAGTTTTTTGTCACTGAGCAATTTTGTATGACATCATTCAGTTCAGAAGTCAAAAAATATTTAATTGGGATGGGATTAAAAATCTTATCTATTTCATGTTCAACTTGATAATCATTAGGATCTATATTGGGAGAATTCACAAAATTGCCTGTGGATTTTTTCATCGGCGTTTTTTGATCATCTAATCCACTCCAATCCATACATTCCTTCGTGGGTTCAGTAAAT
Organism: Diadema antillarum; assembly: GCF_040938485.1. NCBI lineage: Eukaryota > Metazoa > Echinodermata > Echinoidea > Diadematoida > Diadematidae > Diadema > Diadema antillarum. The sequence goes on from NW_027271331.1 coordinate 959,643, forward strand.
GAGGACGAATGAAAAGGTAAGTACTGGAAAATGCATTTTGTGCATCTCCAATTGATAAATGAGTAATGAATGTCATCATATTGTTCCTTATTTATTCCCGCACAAGTAATGTGCATCCAGGCAGAACATGAAGTACATTGTAGTCCTCTCTGATTGTTTTTTACTGCTTTGGCACATGATACACAGGGGTATCTTAGAGTCATGAGAATATCAAACAACTTTTAAAATGAATCAGTGCAATAAGGAAAAAAATTCAAATTGCCCGTGTCAAATAGAAATTACCAACGGAAAAGAAAAGAAAAAAAAAGAAAAAAAAAGAAAAAAAGAACAAAAAACAGAACAAAAAACAAAACTTCTTATGAAAAGGTACCAATTCAATAGAAAGAGAATGCATCTTTATAACCATACACACTGATATTACGGTAGTTATATGAAGATTTGACCAAAAATTGGATTTTCATTTCTTGCATTGGTTGAATAGGCGTCAGCACTATAGGGAAAGTTACTATCATATCAAGTCTAAGTCACTTTCTGAGTTGATGACCCGCTTGATTGTCTTTCCTCCAGTAGCAGGAAGAAGAGCGATTATTCTTCCATCCGATGTCCAGGATGAGAGAACTTTACGGCACGCTTTTGTTTTTTGTAGCAGCGCTGCATTCTGCTTTGTGAGGTCCTCGTCAATTCCCATGTTGGATCCATGTTGAATAGGCCAGGGTGATTAAGGCTTACTAAAAGAAATTAAGAGATTTTTAAAGCAGGGGGGGGGAGGGTAAAAGAGCGCTATGACTTGTATGATGTTCATCGATAATTGTCAACTGGGCCTACTTCCAAGTTCATTTGTGTCACTGCCGACAACCAGTGATACCGTGGTGGGAGTGTCTGTGCCCAGAAAGAAGTAGATGACAGGTTTGAATTCTTACTGTTTTCTGTTTCCGACATGTTTGCTAAAAATACAGAACAGAAAATTGATAAATATCGTAAGCACACATTCACTCCTATGTTTTGAGAAGTTCTTACATTTGCTTCCAAACTTTACTTTAGTTTATTACTTACTCATTTACTTTATACACGAACACCTGAATCTAGCTTTGAAGCCATACATATAAAGATTACCCTTAAGACTTTTTTGTTTTGTATTGTTGAAGTCATAAATGTTTTCATTTTTGTATGTCCGTAACCATTTTAACAAGATTCTTAAGAACTATGTGCCCAACCAACTGCATGAGGATGATTGTTAGAATGACTGTCCCATTTCATTTTTTTTTTCACATGATACCTTCTTAAAGTTTCAAAATCACGCATCTTATTTTTATATGGCACTGACGATTCACCAAAGATGCATTTTGAAAAAAAACAGGCTACGCTATTGGATGGGGACAGTGTAATTGACATTATTGATTGTAATTCAATGAATATGTCTCTCAGCTATTGAATCGAAGTTACTTCTTACCTTATCACAAGTGCAATGTATGGTGGTGAACTTTTGGAGGATGCAGGTTCCAAAAAGCACGAGAACTAATCCGACAACTATCGAACTTGTAATAGCTATTTTTCGAAGGCATCTGACCCATGCTGCAACAGGATGACAAATTGAAATATGGTATAGAGCTCTATTAACCAACACAAAGTCAAAGATTGTTTTGTTTTATTCTTTTTTTAACACAGAAAAGCACAAGCTTATAAGAAATATAAGAAACTAAATAGGATAGCATGGTTCCCTGCACCGTGTGGTAAAACAGGCAAAATTTCTTTTATCCAGTGCAGGGCCATGTGTTTTGTCTTTCCTCCCAAGGAATCTTTTCTTGTTATCTTTTTTTTTTTTTGAGAAGACGAAATGGCGTCAATCAATTATTCCTTTTCAATCTCCAGGGGCCCGTTGCATAAAACTTACCGTTGAATTTCAATGGTAACTACCGTCAAAATTAGGCATCACAGCCAATCAGCATCAAGGATTATAAAATTTACCGCTGATTTGAAGACTTACCGCTAGAAAGGAGCGGTAAGTCCAGCGGTAAGGGTTTTATGCAACAGGGCCCAGAATGGCACTCGATATGAAATGAGACATTCTTTTATTGCTGCAGATAACGCAAGAACCTGGACAGGGCTGCACACTAACCCATTTGTGGTGTGGTTTTCTTCTGGTCCGACCTACAGGACGGACCAGGAGGTACCCAGTTTTCCATGTTTTACTGGTCCATTCCTGAAAAAGTTACTGGTCCAGCGGGGATGTTTACTGGTGAGGAACCGTCGGGCCAGTGCCAATGTACAGCATAAATGCCAATGGGATTTTGAAGAAAACTTTAAATATGAGCCTATTCAAATTTTGCCTAGGGAAAACAATGAAAGTTTCATACGTTCCTACAAAAAAGGGGTTGTGATCACAACCGCATAATTATCGCTAAGGTAAGGATGATGATGTCACCAACTTACATTTTTTTTCTTTTGTTTACGCGGAAATAAAAAATCAATAAAAGAATGATACGAATTTGGCCTATGATAGAGCAAGTGCGACGTCTAGATTGTCATTTGGGGAAAAAAACCCAGACAAACCACATAGATAAAAATCATCACGCCCAGAGCCTGGCAAATCAGAGAAAAAATAGTAACAACAATGAAATGGTTATTGAGACACAAAGTCGTTTTTTTTTTCTAGTTAAAAAAAAGCAACAAAGAGGATTAAGGTAAAAGTATGGAGGTTTGGTTAGACGCAAGAACTCTATCACCATTCCATGCATCACCTCTTCATCTTTGCTACCTAGTTTCTCGATGGAGAGTTGAAGACATCCGTCCTGTGATTGCCTTCTTTCATTTGAAGATCCACTCATATCCAATTCCAAGTTGACTTTTGCTCATTTAAACAAGTTTCAGATCTCTTCAATCAAAACACGCTTCAATCCGCTTGTTTACCTTTTTTTTCTCAACTTCCAAAACTTCTTCCCTGTAAAATGCCTTTCCTAACATCAGCAGCAATGCAGTCAGCTGAAATAAGCATGTCATAATGCCTAATAATACATACAAACACAATTTTACAAGAAAGGTCTCATAAATATCACTTGCCTTAGAGGCTTCCAAGAAAAAACGATTCATGACATAAACTTTCAAAGAAAACCTTTACTTACGAATAAGCGCGTATGTACGCCTGAGGAACTCGGTCATATTTTTCTTTTTATGATCACGTCGGTGATAAAGGTATCAGTTTAAGCATTTTTTTTTCACTTGGTCGGCAAGTTATTATACAAAATAAGTTCATCTAATGCTGAGATGATGCTGATATATTTTGAGGACTTACTTTCGATTGGTTGGCAAGATGGAATGGATGCGTTCCAACCTGTCGAATATGTCGATGTGTTTTCGTCTGAAGATGTCATACAAAGCAACATCGCACTACCATTGACTCTGTAACCTTCATCACAATCCAGGGTTACTATGGATCCGACCCGAACGGTGTCTGAATCCCAATTTCCGTGCAATACTTTACCTGGATGACCACATTTCGACACTCTATCTGGAACTGAGAGAATGGTCATAACAAACATTTTAGGCGTATTGGGACAAGAGTACGGCTTCGGCATTTTTTTTTATTTCCATTGTGATGCACATGGTGTATACGCATGGATAATTGAAATAAGATTCGTGTTTGGGTTGCAACGAAACATTGCCAAACAAATGCCCAAAACAGAATCCACAATTTTATCTTTGAAATCTTAAAATTTCAATCTCCATTTATTTTTGATTTCAAGTTCAGTTGCAGTTCTGGAACAACGTTTTTCATCCGTGATGCCTTCAGTCCTTCATATGATGTAAAGCCGACACACAATGGCTCAAAATGATTTCACAAAACGTAGATAACGTTTTTCACGGGACAGTCTTCCTTTTCTAGACGGCATACGCATATTTCATGCGATTTGATGCAGCAATTTTGTGAACATGAACAATTTCCAAATGCGAGCATTGCATTTCCTACTCGTGCATTCAAAGTCACGCGATAATCATGTGATAGTCCCGGTGAGCTTGCTTGGAACGTTCAATTTCATTTTCAGGCGATCAAGTTCCTACTTCGTGGGATCAATTTAACGTGGACAATGGAATAGACTTTTATAGGAAAGGAGAAATCGCATACACAACCAAGGAATGCTTAAATATTGTGTAATTATTATTGTTTAAAGGTTCTACATTGTTCTGTGTACATGTATTCTTTATTGTTCATCTCAAGAAATTCTAAATTGTAAGGTCCAATCAGCAGTGCATCCAAACAACACAACGACAATCTAATCATTCATTTCGTGCAAAACACAAACCACAAAAAGACACATGATACACGGCCCTAAGCTAACTAAATTCCGGCCTTCTTTTAAATTGAATGCAGCTATTTGGAACATGGTTGCCTATTCATTTTGACGAATTTGAATGACCGACGAGATTCCGTCGCCAGCTTGACATGAATTATGTGTATACTCCTCTCTCAAATTTGAATGCTCCGAAAGTAAATTGGAATGCTCCAATAGTGAATATGAATACTCAGATAGTGAATTCGAATGACCGAACTTTGAATGCGATTGCTGATTCAGTGCTGCGAGCGTGGAATTCGTGAAATTGAATGCTCGGAATAGGAACTTGAATGACAAAAGTATGAAATTTAGCAGGAAAACCTTTATTTCATTCCAGTACACATACCTCATTTATCTTTTTTTCCCCGTTTTCATGTGATAGGACTAACAAACTATGACACTTTCATGATTTCAAAACCAATCAGATCTCAAACCGTACATGTAGGTCTAAGAAGTAGCTCTGTGACTTTACATTATCTTTTTTTAAACATTTATAAAATTGTTTGAAAAATAAACGCACCTATACACTAAAAACATTTAAAAGGGCCGAGGAGTGGACAGAATTTTTGAAGTGTTGCATCCAACTTTTAAAATAACATTTTAAATGTTGAATCTAGCAGGAAAACCAACACTTTCATAATGTTGTCACTCCTCGGCCCTTTTAAATGTTGATTCAACATTTGTGTTTTTAGAGTGTACACCAATCTCCGCTTTTCTTTTTTCTGACTTATTTCTTTCTGTTCTTATAAAGTCCATGCATTTTATTGGTTTTTTTTGCAGATTCCTGCAATTTTTCAGTTCCACGAGACTATGAGGAAATGTTATAGACATTATTTGTAAGGATTATCGTCAAAACAATGTTACTCTCTGGATATCAGTAATTTCATTGTCTATAGTGTATTATACACGAATATCGCCCTATTTAGTCTATTACGGAATCAAGTAACCTATTATGAACTGTATATTGACTGTTCACCTGTACTTCCGTGAGAAATATTTTTCATGCCTTGATGATCAGTGATCCAGGTGAACTTACTTGTGTAAACCTTTAGTGAAAGCAAGACAGACCACTCCTTTCCCTTTCTCCTTTCTGCTATCCATCTCTACGCAAGTCATCCCTCCTATCTCTTTTCAATGTGTATTATGTATGGGGCTACACGCAAATCAAGCCATGCTTATGCTGTAGCCCCATTGTATTATTCATTGTTGTACTGCTGATACGTTTTGCTGTAGGCCCTACACCGTGTAAAGGCAATGTAGAAAAAAGAAATTGTTAACAACTTATGTTTATGTATATGTATGGCACGAGCATATGCATGTACATGTAATATGGTAATACAGAAACCAATAAATCAAATCAAAATCAAATCAAATTAGTATCATTATTATCAATTTTGTTCAATAATATTTTGTCTCGTGACCTTTCAGTTATGTATTTTATGTAATTATTATGTAATATATGTCTTGTGTTTAAAAGTGCAGAAATAAGACACCAAACAAGACCAAAAAGATACAGTCCAAAGAGTAAACATTAGTATAAAGAGTTCTGAAGCGTGTTGTTTCTCTACACAACAGGTAAATTGTGTGAAAACTTATAGTTACCCAATTCTCAGTCATAAGTGATAAAAAGCTCAAAGTGAATACTAGCAACCAACGAATCACCTTCCATAAATAAGATTTGAACAACAAACCCTTCTGATACACTATGATATGCATAAATTTTCTTCTTGTCAAATGATGTTGGGGCAAACGTAAAACATTTACGTTCCACTGGTTGGCAAGAAGGCGCCGATGCGTTCCAAACTAGCTGGTGTGTCGACCTCACACAAACCAACGTTGCACTACCATTGATGATGTAACCTTCATCACACACAAGAGTGACTAAGGACCCAAGCTGTGTGGTGTTGAGATTCCATTTTCCATGAGAGATGTTACCAGGGTGATCGCAGTTTGGCTCATTAGCTGAAAAGAGGAAAATGAATCATGTAAAAAACAAAAACAAAAAAAAAACAAAAAAAAAACATGATTTTGATTCTATGACTTGAACGTAGGGAGGAAAGATAATTCTTGTTTGACGTCTCATGATTAATGTCCTAAGCAAAATGCGTGTCTCCAATTCATCGTTTTTTACAAGTGGAGAATTCAAGAGGCAGGTGGGGATAATGTTCGTTATTCAGAAGCTTCGTTGTCTGAAACAGTCAACTTTTGTGTATCCCTGATGTTCGTCACTCCAAAAATGATGTAAGTTTCGATAATACAGAAAGACATTATTCTTGGGGGGGGGGTGGGGGCGCTACTCTGAAGGTTTGTTATTTCGAAGGTTGAAAAAAGGAACTATCGCGACAACGAATTGTAACCAAGGTTGGAGGGCATGGATTCAGAAGGACCTCGGGTTTTGTACTTATAGCGGAATATGCAAGTTTCCCTGCAAAATTAGTAATGTGGCAACATGAAAGTTATGCCCTGCTAATAAAGAAAGGCGCACTCAACCGTCTTCTTTTATTTCTACTAGCACTTTATTAGTTTTAACACTTTAATAAAGATTGACAGCAGATCTAATTTTCAGAGTCTTGGTTTTGAAGTGTTTTTTTTTTTTTGTGGTCGTTGGGTAATCTAAAGAACAATGATAGAAAAAACTGATGAAGCAGGCCAGAAACTATGGCACTTATTTAGACATTCATTTGTCTTCATAAATGATGTTGAGGGTATAATGAACAACACAAGTTCACATGCACTTGAGAAGTATACAACGGCATATTCTATATGTATGTGTAAAAAGTGCGAGGTGTAAATTGTCAACAGTGTTTTCCTGGTACACTGTACGAAGCAAGCACAGTACCCTGTGACGTGTTCTCGAAATTTAGACAGGTTGGTAACGATGCATTCCAGTCAAGGGAACTGTTGTCAGGAAATCTTATACATCGTAGCGTGGCACTGCCATTGATGACGTAATTATCATCGCAAGTGAGAGTTATGAAAGATCCCAGTGACGTGTTGGTTGAGTTCCATTCTCCGTTAGACACGTTACCAGGATGGAGGCAAAACATGGCAGGGGCTACAGCGTAGATGAGAGCAAGGATTAAAAGAGAAAAGGCAGTGTCAACTACAGACGTTGATTACTCGAAATAATGATAATTCACAGAATTTACTTTTCACGAATATACTCTCGTCTGGGAAGATTCTTTTTCTTTCTATTCTGTTGTACTTCGTTGTTTTTCCAGCTCACTTGTAATTCTCAATCTCTGTCTTGAAAATGACGTCTCGAGTTACTCAAGAGAGCAAGAAACATTAAATCCTATTTTGACTTAAGATTGACTTTTCTCTTCCTTGCAAATTCAAATGTTCTTATTATATTTCATTTCACTAATCATCTTCTCTTCTCTTTGTTTACTTGTGGTGCTAAAGTGTACTTCACCGATTGTCACTTGATTTACAGCGGAAGTTAAGGGTTTGAGAAAGGAAGCACGGTATGATGATACTGTTGATAGAGACAGTATGTTTACTCTTAATTTACCTTCATTACCAGCAGGATTCTCTTTTATCCATCATCAATTTTTTTTTAAAATCTATTGACTCAAACCAGCATTTCTTCAATAACCACAGAAATATAAACACAGGGAATAAAGGGAGAAGAAAAGTTACTAAAGGGAATGGAGAATGGTCATCTTCGTTTGAAGACACAAAATAAAGCAAAAACTTACGCCTGACCGCTTCGCAAGATGGGATCGACGAATTCCAAGCCGGGAAGTAAGTGGACCGTCCGGGTAGTCCTATACACTGCAGTGTTGCGCTGCCATTGATGATGAATCCCTGGTCACAAGTGAGGGTTACTATGGAACCAAACCACGAGCGGTTGGAATCCCATGTGCCATTTTGGACAATGGCAAGTTGGTGGCAAAATCCATATAACACTACAAATAAAGGCAGCCAGGAATAAGCAATGTAATAATAAAAGCAATAACAATAATAAATGTATGAGGAGCAAGAACGTACTTCAAGGCAAACCAACTCTATTGTGTCCACACGAAGTCTGTTTATTTGAACCCAATCTGGTAAGTTTCTATTGAAAATTTTGTCATCATAACCCAGGGAAAATGAACACAAGTCAAAGAAATGACGACAGACCGACAGTAAAAAACAAAGGTGGTAGACAATTGAAGGCATGACAAAAGTATTTCATGTGAATCCACGTTTAATAGTCATTTTATGTTGAGATCAGGAAGGTGGAACCACCTCCCTGCTGAGATGAAGGATATGCTACATATTATGTCGGGTGTTTATGATGTCATAAGTAATCCTATTACACCATGAACTGTGAACGTCCTGCAAATGGGGATATACCACTCCACTAAATGCGTGTTTTACACCTACACAGCTGGAAATGAATATTGCATGTGCAATAAGAAAGAAAGAAAACATTTGTTATCCCTTTTGTTCAGCTATTACCATTGAATGCATAATATACAGCAGGCTGGAATCTGAGGTCCGCCATGCTTGGACACGACCACTCATGAAAATTAGTTTCAGAAGAGGACAAGTCAGTAATTGTCTCTGAAGGGACGCACAGACACGCGCCTCCGTGAATGACAGCTACATCAGTGATATTTCTTTGTTCGCGACACATGGAGGCACACTCCATGTCGGTCCTCACGTCATGTCTGGGGAATGTCAGAAGTAGAGTAACGACCTGTGTGTCTGTTAATCCGTTGTAGCATCCGAGATACCCAGGTTCTGCAAGGAAAAATACATTACTTACGAATAAAATTTCTTTGGAAAAATTGAAAGAACCACTCGCTTGTATACATGGTGTACGTCTATTCAGTTTAACTTTTTTATTTCAATTCAATTCAATAGTTTGTTTATTTCCATCATCAGAAAAGAAAAAGAAAGCATGATTCAAAGTGGTACAAGTTGTCGATTTGTCTCTCATTCATCTGATAAGGAGCGGTTTTTTACTATATTACTATAAAGTATATGCACGAATAATGTCATAAAAAAGAATTAATGCACACTTTGTCATGGTAACCAAAAAAGTAAGTAATCATAACGACGAAAAACAGTGTTCCACTGAAAATCCAAGCTTGTAAGACGTGGAACACTGGAAACAAAACGACAGCACCAATTTGCTATACCAACAAAATATTGTCATTTTAAATTCATCTATATACGATTGCACATTTCCTCGTTATGATGCTGATACTATAAGCAAATACTTACTGTGATTTTAGAATGTAAACGTATAAAATTTATAACATAGCAAATTTATGACACAGACACTATTTGGCCGTGCATGCCAGGAAAATGTGACCAAAACAATAGTAACAACAACAACAACAACAATAACAAAAAAAAGCACAGAAATAACAGAAATGAAGAAGAACGCACACACACAGTTACTGGACAGCGAAGAACAAGGAAATAGGAGCAGGGAAGAATGGAGAAAGGAAAGGAAAAGGAAAGGAATGGAAAAGGTCTGTGGACACCCTACACAATCTCAAGGACAAGTGAATCATGGGGAATTTTTCATAAACGGAATTAACTGGTATAATATAGTGGAAAGCAAATATTTTCAAGTCTAAATTTCATTTTAATTAACTTAACAGATTAACAAAACTTTGGTCCAGTATAAGCAAATGTATTTTAAGTGTGTACAGTTCTCACAAGGGGAAGATGAAATTGATTGGATTGTAAAATGGGATAAAGTTCATCAGAGTTGCACCTACAATTGCACTTTCTTCTGCATTTCTTTGAGAGATTACTGTGCTGGGTGGAGTATCATGTTGAAAAGACAGACCGAAAACGTTGAATACTCTCTTGTGAGAACTGGGGACCGTGCATAAAAGTTACAATTATTGTAACTTTGCCATCCAATGGTAACTTCCATGGAATTCTTGATTTCTATTGGCTGCTGAGTATTGTTGCCATGGTAGTTACCATTGGATGGCAAATTTACCATATTGTAACTTTTATGCAACGGGCCTCTGGTCTCATCAAACCTCATACATTATGGGCATTATTATCATGACACGAGTGTGGGACTAGTAGGCAAAAATATTGCAGAATCACAATCAAAGTGTGACATTAAGACATTAAACTACAGCTATAAAAAGTTTGATTTTTGTTTGGAATGACGCTTTATCAAACACATATGAAGTTACCTAAATTTCAAATATTCGATAGTTAAATATCATTTAAAATGACTTTTGAAAAGGTGGAGTTACATTGGTATACTGACCATTAGAGGGCAACAATCTTGGAAAACAATCTCATATTAGAGACATTAATTTGATTGCTTCTTCACTTTCTTGCTTCAATTGCAACTATCTTCTTTCGCGTCAATTATTAACAGTGAAATGTAGGAGACACTCAAAGTATAATTCTATTGAGGTGTGAATGTCATTCAATTTGTCTCCCTCTGCAAATATTTTAATATTCTCTTGCTATACTTTTATTCTTAACTTGTATGTTATGAAAGCTGTTTACATAAACTTCATCGTTGCCACAAGTGTTTTAAACTATCATTGAATAAGCTGTAACTTCCTCACAATTTCTCGTCTGAGTTGTTAAAATTCCACTGACTCATTATACTGAAATACAGAAGGAACTGTGTCTGTGAAATTGGTGAAACTATAGAGAGCAGCGCATTGCCAGCTGATAGTGGAAAGCTGATGTGTTAGTTTGTTACTGTGTAAGTGGGCGAAAATTGTATGGCACAGCCTTACAAATTAGTTATATAAAGGATTGTGTTCTAGACTTCTAGCAGCGTTCTCATTGTTACAAATGTCAGGAGTTAGATGTCATCTCCAGAAGATACGCACAGTATTATAATAATTTCTACTCCGTTTACTCACCTCGGCATACTAGCTTGACTGCACTCTCGGAGGTGCATTCAGTACTTGCCCATGAACAGTGCACCATGTTCCCCGAATCTGCGAGATTGGAATGTCAAAAACAACAACATCCAAGCAACAACAACAACAACAACAAAAACATAGCCTATAGAACATTTTCCTTCAGTGGGTGTACGATGGATACTCTTGAGAAAAAGAAAACCCGCCTACGATTACGAGATACGCCGATGTCGTTAGGATTCTGATTTGCATGAAATTCCAATCTTGTTGAAATGAAGGATAAGAGACAATTTTCTTTAAAAAATGATAACTTATCTGTGACTGATTAAGTGTATGATTCATGGCCACTTATGGCCACGTTTAGTTACAATGACTGCATTTATTTTTCTTATCGGTGTTTCAATCATATCACACAGTTTTACACATTATGTACGTATATATTGTATGTTTCTCGTGCCCCAAAGTGCATATTATTCTTGTTATTTTATTTCTGTTATATGCTCCCGACGTTGTTTATATACATATTCAAATTTTATGATCATCATCATCATATTCAAATTTTCATAATGAGTGGTTGGTGGTGAAAGAATAGATTCAATAGAAGGAATTGCAGTAGGATTTTAAAGCGTTTGTCTGATTGCTGTGGGTCAGAAATATATAATTTTATTCAAAGAAGTAAAACGAGTTTGAATGCTCAAAACAAGCTCACCGTCCGTGACTATTGCAAAAAAATTCAAATTCCCTGCACATCAGCGAAATGGTGTTTCTATCCAAACTTTTGATCGCTCGAAAACGAATCGAGTACTCCAAAACGAAATTGATTTCCTATTAACACTTTTGATTGCTCAAAAACAAATATTTTAAATTACTAAGAGTTTGTGTTTTAAACCAAATTTGTATAGAATTTCAACTTCTTCCTCATGCCTTGGTGACCTTTCCAGATAACTGAATGTAGACATTGTCTTGTTCTGTTTTCTCTCCCTGTCCTTGTGATGCCTATCTTTAGTTTATTTTCTGTCTGTTCCGTCCCTGCTTTCGTTCTTATCCTTGTCATAGTCCCTATTTTAATTTTCTGATTATTTCGCCTGCATCAGATTAACAAAATTTTCATACATGGAGTCCTTGACGGATCTTGAGATGCCCTCACATTCTATAGAGTAATTCACAAATTTAACAAGCTATGCTTTTCCTGTGAATTCCTCTTTTCCATGTAGAGTTATAATTTAAGATTATATTGCTTACTTGTTTATTTATCCATACCAGAGCTGATATCATTATAATAATTATATTCATGTTTTGTTGAAACTTACGTGATCCAAAGTTGCTTATATATTGTGTATTCATGAGAGCGTTATGTATATTACTTTGTATTACTTTATATGAAAATAAAGTCATTTTGAATTGAATTTGAATTGAAAAGTCAGACTCAAATTAAAAAAGACGATAATGTCAAGTGCTCTCCCCTGTACATCATATCTATACTATAGCAAGTGACAGATAGCCATATATAGATAAAGTTCCAACGTTCCCACCAACATTCCAAATAAGCATTATTTTCAACTCTGCATAATGTAAGGCCACAGATTATACCTCTTAAGTACCTCACTGATGGCATAAGATTGTGTTAATCAAACACAAGGACAAAAAGATTTACCTTGTTGACATCCTGTGGCTTTAATCCAGTTGGCTGCCGTTGAATTTGGAGGCATCCTATCGATGGAAAATGTATGATATGCTGGGAAGCCAAGCTCTCCACAGATCGAATCAGCAACCTGTTCAGTAAATCCTTCCTGGCAAACAAAGCTGTTGTTAGCTGATCGGAACACAAAGCCTTCGAGAGGAGAACGTTCTCCGATGAGTTCTATACCAGAAGGAATATCTGTGTATACCAAAGTGTAGAGAAGTTTTTCGAATTAACGACCCAAACAATTCGGTGTACATTATAATTACAGGTTCTCTCGAGCAAATCTCATTTTCATGTTACGTGCATTTAAATTAATATGTTTGAAGCAGTGCAGTAACTTTGGTCCTGCGGTTTCACGTTAAAATGCTTTCAAATTCATTTTAATGTGTTCACAATAATTTGATTTTTTTTCATCTATTGTTGTCATAATGCGCTGTGATCTTCATTTCACGTCTTTATTTGCAGCATCATGACATTGTGTCATGGACATGCAGACATTATATTTAACATTCAATTTAAAACGCATTAAAAGTGATGTACTTTTTAATGCACATCGTAGATGTTTATTTGAATATTCATTTTATGAACTTGTTTGCTAATAGCCGAAATCGAGTATCCGGTAAGAGCTGGCGACAGGTTGAAACGAAGTTGAATATTCATTGCCGAAAATGTATCCGCATTCAACACTGTTCAATTAATTGAAATGTGCAAAGCAATTGCGAAATCGGTTGCCAAATTAATACATCTGAACGAAGGAAAACGATTTTGAATGACGCTGTTTCGACGCCTGATGAGCAATTATGTTGAACGTAAATGCTTCAAATAGGAACTTGTAACAATAAATTTCGCCTCGAAAAATTTATATTTTTACTGTCACATTTTCTCTGGCTCTCCAGACGAATGAGACATTTTGCCCATAATCATGTTTTCATTTTCTAACAGCTACTTTGTAAGTTTCCCCTGTATCATGATACTGGGTAGGCCAATACATCAAAAAGTCAAAAATCTTTAACATATATAGAAGGCAACACTTTTGCATGCAGTACCCTCTTCATGAATACACTCTAAAGTGAAGTCATAGGAAATTAAAGGATCGTTGAATTTTTACACCAGCATGATAATAAATGCAATTGATGTATTTTAAACACGCATGTCTAATTTAAATAATGACCTTGCAGGGGCGTCACCAGCATTTTTTTCAAGGGGGGTGCGTTTTGACACTAAAATGTTTACGAGATTTTTTGGACAGACATTTGGAATATAGGAAGCTCTCAATCCCTAGACTTTTACTGTGTGTGTGTTTTTTTTTTAAGGGAAACCAAGCGGGGAAAGGGCACCGGCGTAGCTAGGATTTCATCTTGGGGGGGGGGGGGGGGGGAGGGGGGTTAGTATGCGAGGGAGCGAGCAAGGGTGGGGGAGGGTGTGGAAGTGCCGGAGGGGGTTGTACCCCCTATAAATGGATTATGGAATGACGGTGTGAAACGACAAATTACTGGTAACGATATCACTGAGGAGAATGGCATAACGACTACATGCGAGCGAGCGGAGCGAGTGAGCTTGAAAATTTTGACATTTTACAGTCCAAAAACTGCCGTTTGTAGCCATATTTTTGTGCTTTGTAAATTAAGGGGGGGGGGGGGGCGTACCGGGCGCAACTGCTGGCAATTACTGGCAGCAACATCAGGAGAATGGCATAATGATTAAATGCGAGCGAGCAAAGAGAGCGAGCTTGGAAATTGTGACATTTTACAGTCCAAAAACTGCCATTTGGAGCCATATTTTTTCGCTTTGGAAATAAAGGAGGGGTAAGGGGGGGGGGGGGCGCAACGGGCGCAACTGCCGGTAATTACTGGCAGCAACATCAGGAGAATTGCATAACAATTAAATGCAAGCTTGAAAATTTTGACATTTTACAGTCCAAAAACTGCCGTTTGTATAGCCATATTTTTTTTGCTTTGGAAATTAAGGGGGGGGGGGGGGCGCACCGGGCGCAACTGCTGGCAGTTACTGGCAGCAACATCAGGTGAATGGCATAACAATTAAATGCGAGCGGGCGAAGAGAGCGAGCTTGATAATTTTGACATTTTACAGTCCCAAAACTGCCATTTGGAGCCATATTTTTTCGCTTTGGAAATAAAGGAGGGGTGGGGGCGCAACGGTCGTAACTGCCGGTAATTACTGGCAGCAACATCAGGAAAATTGCATAATAATTAAATGCGAGCGAGCGAGCGAGCGAGCTTGAAAATTTTGTCATTTTACAGTCCAAAAACTGCCGTTTGTAGCCATATTTTTTTGCTTTGGAAATTAAGGGGGGGGGGGGGCGCACCGGGCGCAACTGCTGGCAATTACTGGCAGCAACATCAGGTGAATGGCATAACAATTAAATGCGAGCGGGCGAAGAGAGCGAGCTTGAAAATTTTGACATTTTACAGTCCCAAAACTGCCATTTGGAGCCATATTTTTTAGCTTTGGAAATAAAGGAGGGGTGGGGCGCAACGGGCGCAACTGCCGGTAATTACTGGCAGCAACATCAGGAGAATTGCATAACAATTAAATGCAAGCTTGAAAATTTTGACATTTTACAGTCTAAAAACTGCCGTTCTTAGCCATATTTTTTCGCTTTGGAAATTAAGGGGGGCGCACCGGCGCAACTGCAGGCAATTACTGGCAGCAACATCAGAAGAATGGCATAAAGATTAAATGCGAGCGAACGGAGCAAGCGAGCTTGAAAATTTTGACATCATCTTTTACAGTCCCCAAACTGCCGTGTGTATAGCTATATTATTTCGCTTTGGAAATTAAGGGGGGGGGGGGGGCACCAGGCGCAACTGCCGGCAATTACTGGCAGCAACTTCAGGAGAATGGCATTACGACTAAATGCGAGCGAGAGGAGCGAGCGAGCTTGAAAATTTTGACATTTTACTGTCCAAAAACTGCCGTTTGCAGATATTTTTTTTTCGCTTTGGAAATTAAAGGGGGGGGGGGGGGGACGCCCGGTGTGCCCCTCCCCCTGGATCCGCAGTGGTAGTCCAGGGTGTGGGTTTATGTTCATGACTGGGGGAGGTATGGCCAGCGAGGTGGCGTCGAAGTGACCAAGCGGGGAAAGGATGTCCAAAATCTGCACTTTAGAGCATCCCCTAAAATAATTGTGCGTGTTTGTTTGTGTGTGTGTGTGTATTATATACATGGAAAAGTTAGGAATTAGCCCAGGTCAAGTCTTTTTATTGGCAATGCTAGACATTTTTATATAGACCAGTATGTAAAGCAACACTGCAAAATGCAATGATCTAGCTTTGATAAAACGAAGCGTAAGGTACAAAGGTTACATTCTACATCACATTGCGCAACATTGTGGCGACTCTTCGTTCGGATGTACTGAGTACACTGCGCACATCCATGCTTATATGCAGAATGCCAACCAGGAATCACAATCTTTTGTCGGGTCCGGGCTTTTTGAACAATGTTTCACACTATATACCTATTTAATTGTGGTTAAAAGAAATCATAGAAAAATATCTTATTTCTGGATCACCCTTTCATTCAAAAGCAGTTTACTAGCACTTGAACTACTATTTCGGTAAATCTTTTTTTTTTTTTTTACCAGCGGATTGGGTAGGGGGCGCACCCCCCCCCCCTCCGTAGTTACGCCGCTGCTTTTGGGTGAAATGATTGGACAGATTTCTTGATTCTAACAAAAAAGCAAGAAAATCTTTTCATCGCGGGAATTATGATTATGTGGGGTGGGGCAAATGGTGCGCTTGCCTTCCAATATTTTTATGGGGGGCAACATTTTTGTTTTCTTTCAAAAGCAAGAAAATCTTTTCATTTCGGGAATTATTAATTATGGGGGGGGGGGGCAAAACTAAAATATGCTTGCCCCTCCATTTTTTTTTATTTTTTTAATGAAGCTAAGGCTCGCTCTTGGGCTGGCAATATGGATTGGTCAGAAGTAACGTACACAGACTCTACATACTTGTAAGTAGCACACGTACATGCAAACGTTTATAAGTGGTTCGTATCGTACGGATGTACAGTACGGTCGATAAATAGTAAACACTGTAGAATACTAATAGATATGTGTAAAATCAGTGCTGCCAGAACCAGGGGTGCGAATTGTTTTTGCCGACGATTTTCTTGTGTGTGTGTGTGTGTGTGTGTGTGTGTGTGTGTGTGTGTCCCTGGTGCAAAATATGAAAAAAAAAATAGAGAAGAATAATTATTTAGCGTCTGGCGTTGAGGTCGCTCGCAGACTTTTTTTTTTTTTTTAAGGATCTGAAGGGGGGTGCGTTCGCACCCAACGCACCCCCCCCCCCTGGTGACGCCCATGTAACTACAGTGTGTTTTGTTGTTCATGTTTTAAATGCATGCCAAGGCATTATTTTGAAAAAAAATCTATGCTAAAAGATCCATGCTAGATTCAAGAAAGAAAGCAACCAAACACGCATCCAAATTTGATATTTTCTTTTTTTTTTTTACTTCAACTGACTAGCAATGAATTCATAGTTCTAATATAGGTTTTCCGCCCAATTTCATCAGATTT